>NC_069504.1:27846269-27941269 GCF_027579735.1 Bombina bombina
TGCACTCACTGGGGCATGCATAGAAACCCTTATGGGCTCTTCACCTGTCCCTTCAGCATAGACAGACCAGCGGGTGGTCAGAGTGACTGTCAGGGAGAGGGAAGGGAGTTATTGCTTAAGATTAGACAGACCAGCGGGTGGTCAGAGTGACTGTCAGGGAGAGGGAAGATTAGACAGACCAGCGGGTGGTCAGAGTGACTGTCAGGGAGAGGGAAGGGAGTTAATGCTTAAGATTAGACACAACTGCTTTGCTGTGTGACACAAAAAAGGCGAGAGAGAACAGATTTACTTCCTAAAGGGACATGAAAGCCAATATTTTCCTTTCATAATACCGATAGAATGTGCATTGTAAAACAAATGTACTTCTATTATCAGTTTTGCTTCATTCTCTTGGTATCCTTTATTGAAGGAGCACCAATGCACTACTAGGAGCTATCTGAACAAATTGGTGAACCAATGATAAGCAGAATATATCTGTAGCCTACAATCAAAAGGTTGCTTGCAGCTCCTGAGCCTACCTAGGCATTCTGTTCAACCAAGGATATCAAGAGAACTAATCAAATTAGATAAAAGAAGTAAATTGGAAAGCTATTTGTATTTTTTTGTCCTTTGAACACTTCCCATTTATACAGCATTATTACAACTAATTTACTTATTTACAATGTCACAATAGTATGTTCTTCATAAGATATGGGTGTTAGGAACAGAAGTAAAACTATTTGTGGCTTTGTTTAGATCTCTGTATAAAGCCATTATATACTGAGGTACTAAACTTAATCAGACAATAACAGTACGATACACAACCAAAGGACATTGTTTATATAACAGATGAATAATGTAAACGTCCCATAAATACCCACTAATTGACTAAATGAATATAATTATTGTGTAGCAATGCACACAAATGACTTATATGAGTGTACATTTCCAGTATCACCTAGGGATGTTTACAAGGCAATGTCTTGCACATACACTGATGCTATGCAGCACCATCACACCCAGTTTAATTGTGTAAAGTTCAACATCACACCAAGTTCATATTATTACCAGAAGTTTGTGTGGGCTCAGTTTTGGTAGTTAGACATTACTCATTCCCAATCCGGATTGCTCAACTGGTTAAAATGATTCACCAACCAGAATTGTTTGTAGAGCTATAAAAAGTGGTGTTTATAGTTTGTTTAGAACACAATGGGAAATTGACCCGTTTCATTGGATGGAAGAGTCAGGTGACCCCAGGGATATCAACAATGGTAAAAATGTTGGTTTTATTCTAAACTATGGGTTTCTTTTTGTTTATTTACATTTAAAATGTCTAGTTATTGGTTATTACCAATAGAGGAGCAGACTGAATATTACAGTAAGCTAATGGCTGTGGATATGAGCGGTTAGGGTTAGTGATGTAGGGGAGAAGGGTGAGCTATTGTTATTGTCTAAACCTGCCATAAAATAATGGTTCACGACCAAGGGCAGCAATAAATCATTTTTATAATCAAAATGCAACTGATTTGCATATTTTTT
The DNA here is from genome assembly GCF_027579735.1 of Bombina bombina. Classification (NCBI taxonomy): domain Eukaryota; kingdom Metazoa; phylum Chordata; class Amphibia; order Anura; family Bombinatoridae; genus Bombina; species Bombina bombina. The sequence continues at coordinate 27,847,788 of NC_069504.1, forward strand.
TCCATACCCTTAAATTATCAGCATCAGAATATTTTATGAGCTATACAACTGAGTTTCCCAGTTGCTTCCCTAAAATGTAGTAAAAATAACTATTTTAATATTTATAGTTGAGCTATTTTTAACTAAATGACCAAGAGGCTAATTGTTAGAATAACCATAAGGGGATTCAGGAAAGCATGGTTAGGGTTAACCATAAGGGGGTGCGGGACAGCATGGTTAGGGTTAACCATAAGGGGGTTCAGGACAGCATGGTTAGAGTTAACCATAAGGGGGTTAAGAACAGCATGGTTAGGGTTAACCATAAGGGGGTTCAGAACAGCATGGTTAGGGTTAACTATAAGGGGGTTCAGGACAGCATGGTTAGGGTTAACTATAAGGGGGTTCAGGACAGCATGGTTAGGGTTAACCATATGGGGGTTCAGGACAGCATGGTTAGGGTTAACTATAAGGGGGTTCAGGACAGCATGGTTAGGGTTAACCATAAGGGGTTCAGGACAGCATGGTTAGGATTAACCATAAGGGGGTTCAGGAAAGCATGGTTAGGATTAACCATAAGGGGGTTCAGGACAGCATGGTTAAGGTTAACCGTAAAGGGGTTCAAGACAGCATGGTTAGGATTAACCGTAAGGGGGTTAAGGAAAGCATGGTTAGGATTAACCATAATGGGGTTCAGGACAGCATGGTTAGGGTTAACCATAAGGGGGTTCAAGACAGCATGGTTAGGGTTAACAGTAAGGGGGTTCAGGATAGCATGGTTAGGGTTAACCATAAGGGGGTTCAGGGCAGCATGGTTAGGGTTAACCATAAGGGGGTTCAGGACAGCATGGTTAGGGTTAACCATAAGGGGGTTCAGGACAGCATGGTTAGGGTAAAGTGAGGTGAAAGGTTTGGGACGGTGTAGTTCTTGTAATTTGCAGAGTGTAACTAGTTTTAGAACTCTAAAAGAGAAAAGGCAGTAATGTGAGCTGTAATACATATTAGCAGCAGCTGCACTGCTTGAGTTATTCAGCTTTTGAGCAGCCTGATCATGAAGGCTTGTAAATATCTGTTTATAACTACAGTTCTGAAACATTGTTTTACAACTGTCACTATAAGTAGGGAGGGTAACATAAGGATCTAAGTACTATTATGTGACATACTCCCGATACCTCACATGAAACAAACTATGACATTTTTATTATAGTGTAACATATATACAAGTTCATCAATATTACTGGACTCACCACTGATCTGAAGTGTTGGGAACTGATTGTGAATCTGCAGAAAAACAAATCAGGGTGAAAGGGCTATGAGGTGAAGGAATAGGAAAATTGTGTGTATTTGTGTGTGGATGGGTGTTAATGTAAAGCATATATGTATGCAGACAGATGTGATGTTGTTGAGAGAAGTATGAAGGAAACAGCCATGGATGGGGACAGCTGCTAATTAGGTGTAGAAGCCAGAAGGAGCAGCCATGGATGGGGACAGCTGGTAATTAGGTAGAGAAGTCAGAAGGAGCAGCCATGGATGGGGACAGCTGGTAATTAGGTAGAGAAGTCAGAAGGAGCAGCCATGGATGGGGACACCTGGTTATCAGATAGAGAAGTCAGACGAAGCAGCCATAGATGGAGACAGCTGTTAATTAGGTGGAGGAGCCAAAAGGATCAGCATTGGATGGAAACAAATGGTGATTAGGTGAAGAAGCCAGAAGGATCAGCCATGGTGGATGGGGACACCTGGTTATTAGATAGAGAAAGTAAGGAAGTAATTTCCAACTGTAGTGGGCAAAGTGACATATTTTTCATACAGGGTCAAACACAGCAATGTTTCGGGCTAACAAATAAAAGTCACTTTGCTCACTACAGCTGGAGATTACTTCCTTACTTGATTTGGTTGGGCTTGGTAAGCCCCCTCCGTGCTCTTGTGAGTAGTGGGTGCTGTATTCATTTTGCTTATTAGATAGAGAAGTTAGAAGGAGCAACCATAGATGGGGACAGTTGGTAATTTGGTAGAGAAGTCAGAAGGAGCAGCCATGGATGGGGACACCTGGTTATTAGATAGAGAAGTCAGAAGAAGCAGCCATAGATGGGGACAGTTGCTGATTGGGTGAAGAAGCCAGAATGAGCAGCCATGGGTGGGAACAGTTAGTGATTTGGTAGAGAAGCCAGAAGGAGCAGCCATTGATCGGGACAGCTGGTGGATAGGTAGATAAGCCAGAATGAGCATCTAGAGATGGGGCAGCTGATGATCGGATAAATAGTATTGTAGTAGTGATATGTGGCAGCCTTGTATGGAGGCAGATGGGGATGGGGTAGGAGAAAGGTGAGAGGAAACACACATGAATGGGGCAGACAGTGATGGGAAAGAGAGAGAGAAGTGAGAGTAGGAAGACAGTCAAAGATTGTGAAGCTGGTAATGGGGTAAAGAGAAAGTAGTGAGAGGAGAGAGACAGTCAAGGATGGGGAGAGCTGGCGATAAGGAAGAGAGAGAGTAGAGAGAGGAGGGAGACAGTCATTGATGGGGGAAGCAGGTGATAAGGTAGAGAGAGAAGTAAGAGTAGAGAGACAGACATTGATGTGTCAGTTAGTGGAACATTGGAAAGCAGCAAAGAAAGCAGCAAAATGGGGGAAGACAAGAGAGATAAGTAAGACAGGACCAATGAAATTAGAAGTGAGCAGGGAGAGTTGTCTAGTATTGACCTCTTCATCTTCATCATTGATATTGTAGTCATCTGTGAGATGTTCTAGTAGAAGAGACACAACACAAAACAAACCATAAGGCAGCGCTCTCTCCATTAGACAAGAACAGACAATTTACTCTATTAGAATAAAGTTGTTTTAAGACAATTTAAATAGTTATGTTTCATGACATTAAATTTTACTGGGAGATGTTAGATTCCTCTCTAATGGCATCAGTGAACCTAAGTTTGTATAATTCATCATGACCATGGGAATGCAACATTGTCTTGTCCAGGACTGCACTCTCCACCCCCACCCTCCTCCTTTTCCCTATCTTCACTCTGACTATTCTATGATCCAACTTAGTCTTATTTCCTGTCTTTTTTATGTTCTCGTTTTATGTCCTTGTTCTCGTTATCATTATCTTGCAGTTGATATATTTTTATTTTGCACAATTAGTTACTCTTTTTTTACCCCCTATTTCCATTAACCGATTATCCTGATAGGAGCAACTGCTGCAATTCCTCTTGGTAACACTAGTAGAACATAAAATGATATGGCCACATTCTCTCTCTTTAGTTTACTGAGGTCATTTCATTCTGTTGATTCAGATGTTTGTATTCAAAATGCAATTTCATTAAAAAATGTAATAAAAACAATGAGACAATCAGAGACAGAATGTGGAAAACAATGAAATTCAGCTGTGCGAGTGGATGAAACAATATGACTTGCAGGCATTTCATTATTAGATCATTACCCCTCCCCTCAATGTGGTTTCTTAAAGGACCAGTCAACACAGTAGATTTACATAATCAACAAAGGCAAGATAACAAGACAATGCAATAGCACTTAGTCTAAACTTCAAATGAGTAGTAGATTTTTTTTCTGACAATTTTAAAAGTTATGTCTATTTCTACTCCCCCTGTACCATGTGACGGTCATCAGCCAATCACAAATGAATACACGTACCATGTGACGGTCATCAGCCAATCACAAATGAATACACGTACCATGTGACGGTCATCAGCCAATCACAAATGCATACACGTACCATTGACCGATCAAGGTAAGACGCAAAATGATCAAACTTCTCACTTGGACAGGGGGTTGGGTTCTTTGTGCGCCACACATTTATGTTAATATCAGAGGTGTAAAATAAAATAGTAATGAAAATTACAAAGGAACAGATTTGTCCTTCTACCACATAACAATGCCTGCTGTAACCAGACCATTAAAGGACAACTCAATGCCGTAGAATTGCACAATTAACAAGTGCATAATAAAAAAGAATTTCAAATAAGCGGTAGATATTTTTCTGACAAATTTATTTTTTCTCCCATTTTCCGGCCCCCTGTACCATGTGACAGACATCAGCCAATCACAGACTAGTATACGTATACCCTGTGCGCTTGTGCACATGCTCAGTAGGATTTTGTTTCCCAGAAAGAGTGAATATAAAAAGACTGTGCAAAATATAATAATGGAATTAAATTGGAAAGTGTCTTAAAACTGCTGCTCTGAGTCATAAAAGTGTCCCCTTAAGTTTAATAATAATAATAATGGAGATAAACAGCCTGCCCTGTGTGTAATGTGCAGCTCCTTATTTTAATTTATAGCACACTGAGTTAATGTCATTCAATTGTGTTGGGAAGACGAGGGGCAATTATGCTGAGGGGGATAATGCCCCCCCCCCCAGGTGATACCACTGAGGTGAAAATGGCCCCTAAGCCAATAGGAGTGAGCATATATGTGTAGACTTTAATCACCTGCCTTATTCAGTTCAGGATCAGTAGATAGTGGCATTCGGCAGCTGATTTCAACAATGTGTTTAACACCTTTATGTTATAGGCAACCAAGAGAGCATTAAAATTATCTAAAGTATTTCATTATTAACCTTTTATATTCCTTTTACAAGAACATAACTATTCAAAGAATGCATAAAAATGATTTTTAAACAGATCAAGGCTGTTGAATAAGATAAAATTAGATAAAACATGATACAGATGAAGAAATCGCCTAAAATTGATTTAATACCATAATTAAAAAATAAACAGCTAGATTACGAGTTTTGCGCCAAACAGGGTACGAAACAAACACAAAAAAAGTTGCATTATTTCACTCTCCATAGCGCTGCCATTACGAGTTTCTGAAAAGCCTCCTTGTGCGTGCGATATCGTGGTGTTAAGCTCCATACCGCACAAAATCCAAGGGCTGCTTTGACGTGCTCGTGCACACTTTCCCCCATAGACATCAATGGGGAGAGAGTGTTAGAAAAAAAACCTAACACCTGAAGCGCAGAATGGAGATTGCCATAACGCAACCCTATTGATGTTTGTGGGGGAAAAAAAAGTTACATTTAAACCTAAGACCCTAACATAAAACCCTAGTCTAAACACCCCTAATCCGCCGCCCCGACACCTAAATAAACTTATTAACCCCTAATCTGCCACTGCTAACATCGCCGGCACTAATAAAAGTTATTAAAACCTATTCCGCCGCCTACCGACACTATAATAAAGTTATTAACCTCTAATCCGCCGCTTCCCGACATCACCGCCACTATAATAAATTTATTAACCCCTAAACTTCCAGCCTCCCACATCGCCGCCACTAAATAAACCTATTAACCCCAAAACCTAACACCCCCCTAACTTTAAATTAAAATTATAATATAACTATAGTTAAATAAATAAACACTTACCTGTGAAATAAAAATAAACCTAACATTAAACTATAAATTAAACTAACATAATTATTCTAATAAAATAAAAAAATACTACCGATTCATTACTATTTTATTATGAGAGCTACTGAAATCCTATTGGATGATTTGAACAGCCAATAGGATTTCAGAAGCTCTCATCCTGTTGTCTGAATTGAATTTGAAGAATCAAATCAGCCGATAGGAATGCAAAGTAAACGGCTACCTTGCATTCAACTTCAGTGTATGGCGGTGACCGATTGATGAGGACACTCCACGCAGGATGGGATCGGCTTCAGATGAAGCTGAATGCCTTTTTAAGGTCAATGCCCATACAAATGCCCCTTTAGGGACAATGGGTAGCTTTGTTTTTTTTTTTAGATGTAGTGAGGAAAAAAGAAACACTGAGTCCCGGTGTGCTGTAGATCCACAGGTTTATTGGAACAGAGCCTGTAATGGGCAGTAAGTTGCTCCCTAATGCGTGACGCGTTTCGCACATGTGCTTCATCAGACACAATGATTTTACCTGCACTGGGACCTTAAATAGGTCATATCAGCCAATAGATATCAAGTGTCAATTAATGTTCAGTGTAATTATAATTAGTGCATTGATTAAATTCAATGGTGTTAAATTTTATGCTGGCAATTAAATAACATTGCCAACCTCTGTGAAAAACAGGTCCCAGTGGAGGGAGAGGGAAACCGATACAACTAAATAACAGTATACAAGATGATCAAGAATTGTTGTGAATCAAATATAAACATTTTATCAATCACATTTGTGAGGCTTTTTTAACAACAGAATTATATTTGTGGATTTTAAGTTTTAATTCTATAGAACCCAAATGGATTCTCAGTATATGAGGTGATACAGGATAGTTACTTAAAAATTACAATTAGAAAAGGATATAGTGGGAATTAAAAAGAACAATATATATCTAAACCAGTCGCTCATCTACATTTAAAACTATAATGAACATCATAGGAGAAAAAGAAGGGGAAAATGGGAGATATATTCTTCGATACATATAAGAGAAAGGAGGATACATTTGTTCAATTATATTGTATTCTGAGTATTATTACTTTTTTTGGTGTGTGTAAAACAACACTCGCAGTAAGGTTATAGTCCTCTAGTCATGCACCTTGTAGCTCTCCTAAAAGTCTAACTCTATTGAGTAGAAGGGGAAAAGGGAAAGGATTCTAACCAAGAGTTTAGAGTTAGGTTTTTATTTTGGGGGGTTGGTTGGGTGGTGGGTTTTACTGTTGGGGGACTTTGCAATTTTTTACAGGTAAAAGAGCTGTTTAACTTAGTACAATGTCCTACAAGATGTCCTTTTAAGGGCTATTGGTAGTTTATTGTAGGCTAGGGGGTGTTTTTATTTTGGTGGGGAAGTTTTTTATTTTTATAGGGCTATTAGATTAGGTGTATTTGTTTTTATTTTTTATAATTTTGTTTATTATTTTTTGTAAGCTTAGTGTTTTTTTATTTTTCATAATTTAGTGTTTATTATTTTTTGTAATTTAGATATTTTAATCGGTAGTATTTTTTTATTTTATTAGAATAGTTAGGTTAATTTATGGTTTAATGTTAGGTTTATTTTTATTTCACAGGTGTTTATTTAAATATAGTTATATTGTAATTTTAATTTAAAGTTAGCGGGGTGTTAGGTTTAGGGGTTAAGAGTTTAATTTAGTGTTTTGCGATGTGGGTGGCCAGCAGTTTAGGGGTTAATATGCTTATTTAGTGGCGGCGATGTGGGAGATCGGAGGTTTAGGGGTTAATAAACTTTATTATAGTGGTGGCGATGTGGGAGACTGGAGGTTTAGGGGTTAATAACTTTATTATAGTGGCGGCGATGTCGGGGAGCGGTAGATTAGGGGTTAATATATTTAAATAGTGTTGGCGATGTGGGTGGGCGGCAGATTAGGGGTTAATAAGTTTTAAATAGTGTTTGCGATGCAGGACGACGGCGGCTTAGGGGTTAATAGGTAGTTTATGGTATTAGTGTACTTTGTAACAGTTTAGTTATGAGTTTTGTGAAACATTTTTGTTTTGCAAAATCCATAGCTACTTGCTCTCAGATGGCGGTATGGATCGTGTCGGTATAGGCTGTAATGTAAGCATTTTAGCCTGAACGCACAACCTGTAATACCGGCGCTATGAAAATCCCACACAAAAACGTCATTTTTTCGAGTGCGGAATGGACATTGCGTTACAGGCTAAAATGCTCGTAATAAATGCGTTACTGGCCATTACGATGAGATGGCCATTTTTTCAGCGTTAAAAGCCGTACTGCAACACTTGTAATCTATTAGAAAGTGTTACATAAAAAAAAAATATGTACAGTTCATCAAAATACCAGAAACCATCCTGAGTGCCACATCTAGTTTTTAAAACAAAAATATTCAAATTTACTATATATAAATCTTTATTCATTAAATGCATCAAAAATTATAATTATTAACTATAAAGTTTGATACTGTATTTGTTTGAGTTGGTTTTGACCCTGGACTTTTTGACTTTGTACTCTTTGCCCACCCTGTTCTTGATATCATTGTCCTCTGAATGCTGCATCAGAGGGCAGGATACCTGCCGGGTTTCCCTGTAACAGACGTCCTCCATTTTGTGTGCGCTGCACTTCAGGTATTAATAAACTACAGTTTTGTACTTGATCTATTTTTCAGTCTAGCAGAGATTTATTTGTACTTATTCATTATTTCAGTTCCCTGTGCAGTGTTGCTTTATCTGGAATATTAAAAGGTATATTTAGTATTCTCCTCATCTCGTGCTTTAGTGTATGGGCTTATTTTTCATTGAAGGTGGCTGATTTAAGCATTTGAGCGAGAGTTCAGTTACCAAGTTCGGTTAATCACTAAGAGTGTAGTACTTGTATGTGAGACCTCTCAGCCATTGATTTCAGCTGAAGTTAAACGTATCCCACCTGATGCCGATAAAGACTTGTGTCTGGCCAGGAAAGAGGTTTGCTGTCTGTTACACAAATAATAGCAATGCTTTCATGAAATGCCAAAAAGGGACAATATAGGGCTTACAAATTACCTCTCAGGCTGATATCTTCAGCCTCCACTCAGTACTCTTTGTCGCTGTATAAATATATACTGCAAAGTCACTGAAAAACCACATAATTGCATTTTCTAAAAGAATAAAATTATTTTGAATGAAAAAATCCCAAGAAAAGTCACACGAGTCTGATCAGAATGGACTAGGGTTTTACCTTTGCAAACTATTTGGAATACAATGAAAGATCAGAAACATACAACCAGCATTCAATCTCTCTTTTACTTAAAGGGACAGTCTACACCAGAATTTTTATTGTTTTAAAAGATAGATAATCCCTTTATTACCCATTCCTTAGTTTTGCATAACGAACACAGTTATATTAATATACTTTTAACCTCTGTGATTATCTTGTATCTAAGCCTCTGCAAACTGCCCCTTTTTTCAGTTCTTTTGACAGACTTGCAGTTTAGCCAATCAGTGCCCGCTCCCAGATAACGTGCATGAGCACAGCGTTATCTATATGAAATACATGAACTAACACCTTCTAGTGGTGAAAAACTGTTAAAATGCATTCTGAAAAGAGGTTGCCTTCAAGGTCTAAGAAATTAGCATATGAGTCTCCCAGGTTAAGCTTTCAACTAAGAATACCAAGAGAACAAAGCAAAATTGGTGATAAAAGTAAATTGGAAAATTGTTTACAATTACATACTCTATCTGAATCATGAAAGTTTATTTTGGCCTAGACTGTCCCTTTAAAGTAAAATAGATCCAATTATTAAGCTCTCCCATTGACCAAATTACCTTCACTTTGGCCTTGAAGGTCACAGAGCTGGTAGATTTTGAACGGCTGCATTGGGGTTTCCTTGGTGCCATCATACAGCAGATTAAATTCTCGGCTCTTGTTCAGAGCACAACGCAGATTCGCTTTCCACTTGGCAGGGTCAGGCTCATCCACCCCCTCCTGGTACTTTCCTGTTTCTTTTGCCCAGGCCTAGTATGGGAGAGAGAGGGGAAGGCATGGGGCACACAAATTAATTAAATAAATCATGTAAATAATAAAAGATATTCCTCTCCTCTGGAGTAAAAATATACACACAAGCTACACTATAAAACGTCTTCCTACCTCACAAGTGACCAAAATCAATTTAAAAACAAATATAGGTAGCACTAAACAAGCTGCTGTATAAATGGGTATATATATATAGATATAAATATAAAGCTTCTATAGTGGGCACTCACTTAAACAGAAGACACATCCACTGGGGTGCAAAATATGTGCAAGAATTAGTACATAGGACCAGAGGGAGACACAGCACTCATCAGTTTTAGCAGAATATAATTTCACTTTTAATGGTTCAGATTAAAACCCACATAATACCAGATACTGACACTTTCATCAATGGATGCAGAGAGTAGTAGAGTCACACCGCTGTTTGTACTACTCTCTGACAGGAACTTAGCTCCTTTCTATGACAGAACTATATGGCAGAAGTCTACAACAATGGTACACACATAGTTCCCAAGACATGTGCATGCGCCTGTCTACCTCAGTATGCTCCTATAGAAAGGAGCAAAGTTTCAACAAAGTAAACCAAGAGGAAATGGTTGATAATAGAAATAGATTGCAAAGTTTTTGAAAATTGTACGCTCTGGTCTAAATCAGGAAAATGTAAGTATGACCTCCATATATGTGTGATTAATCTCTACATAGCAAAAGCTCTGCATAGAAAATAAATGTTTTAAAAGCATTTACAATTGTCAGAAGTTGCATTGTTTTGTGCTCTGTCCTCTCTTTGAGCAGAAAACCTACAGATTTATAGATTTATTTTAATGGAAAAAAAGCAAAATGAATAATAAATGAAAATGCACTGCAATATTTTTCTCTATAGATAAACATTTTGTTGAGCGTCTCACAAGCCTTTAAATGATTCATTAATAGGTGTATTAAAGGTAGTCTGATTTTAAATGAGTACACAATGTCTACAGAGGGACAGCATGATCAGATAGATAACCAGGTACTCTAACAACAGGATCAAAAATCATGTTACACAGGACCTCAAAATAGATGAAACCGAGAACCCTAATCCCTTGTGCAGATGGTTATAGGCCCGAGTCATTGGGCCCATAGAGATTGTGAGGGTCTATTGGATTCTCTTCCAGAGCTGGTAGACACTGCTTACTGGTCTTGATTCAGGTGTGAGCTCCTAGCAGCTAGGTCATTGTGGAACCAAAAGAACAATGCTACCTGACTGATCCTCCAGGGACGCATGCTCCTCAGGGGGCATAACAAAGACTCAATGAAAGACAAGTAACCATCACAACCTGGTAAATAGTACCTTAAATATAGTGTTCTCGTCATCTTGAATGGGTATATGGCGTGTAGCATGGCGCCAGGGGATACGAAACAGCTTGTGATCTTGATCTTCCCATTGCAGTCCTGGATATTGTCCACTGTTCACCTGTGCCACCAACCATGGCTTAAGTCGGATACGTCTAGGGTGAGGGTTCATGGCCTTGTTATTACACAGCAAGACCTTAGAAAACCAGGGTCGCTGTGTGACCAAGAGACCGCATTGTTATAATGAGCCCTGGGGAGAAATAAAAAATATTTTCATGAATGTTTGGACCATTATGTACCTTATCTATAAAATAGTTTGAATTAAAATATCAAAATATACTATGCCACAAAAATTAGTAGAGCTATCATTTTAGTTATACCGTTCTTAAGATGCTGTTGGTTTTTGTACTAAGAATTAAAGGTGATTTTTTCATAAGCTGCTTCTCTGTAACAAACATTGTTGCTCTCCTCGGGGGTAAAGCGATAGGTGGGGTCTCAGAATAGCCCCTCACCAACGCTCTACCTTAGATGCCAATCTAAGCCAAACACCAACCTTGTCCTAAGTCTTGTCCTATATATTTAAAAGAAAAATGAGCAATGATTTATCTGTATGATTGTCAGTACACAAAGCAATCATTTACTCCCCTGGCCAATAGTAATACAAACAAAGCAATAATTGTAAACTCAGACGGCTAGTCATACAAAAAAGTATTGATGTTACCCCCTGACCACTATTAACACACAAAGCAATGATTTTACCATCGGCCACTACAAATACACAAAGCAATAATTGTACACTTTGACTGCTAGTTATACACACAAGCAGTGATCTTACCCTCTGACCACTAGTAACACACACAGGAATGATTTTACCCCCTGCCGTCCAATAACACACAAAGCAGAGATTTTACCCTCTGGTCACTAGTTACAAAAAATGGTAATTTTACCCCCTGGCCATTAATAACACACAAATCAGTGATTGTACCCCTGGGTGACCAATAATACACTAAATTAAGTAATTGTACACTCTTGCTATACACACTATGCAATAATTTTGCCCTCATCACTAGTAACACTCAAAGGATTGTTTTTACCCCCTGATCCCAAGAAATACATAAAATCAGTCATCGTTTCCCCTGGCTACTAATAAACAAACAAAGCAGTGATTTCACCCTTTGTTCACCACTAATACACTCAAAGAAGTAATTGTACCCTCTGACTTCTACCTATACACACTAAGCAATAAATTTGCCCCCTCACAACTAGTAACAAACAAAGGATTGTTTTTACCCCCTGGTCACAAGAATCACACAGAGCAGTGATTTCACCCCCTGGTCACTAGTATACATGCACAAAACAGTAATTCTACCACAAGATCATTAGTAATAAAAAACAAGGCAATGATTTTATTTTCCCTTTACAGTTGACAGTAATATTCTTAAAATTATTAGTTTACCCTTTGGTTGTTGGCAATGCTCAAAAAAGTTATTTAACCCCCCCCTGACTAAGAGTAACATACACAGATAAATATCATAAACCACGGAAGTCTTCATCCTGTCTTATTTTTATTTATAAATGCATAGGCAGCCTCCAGCTTTATTGTAGACACTTTACTAAACACCCAGAGGAAATACTTGAGAGCTATCATCTACCACAGCAAGTCTGGTTCATATGCAGCACACGTGGTTTTGGCTTCCTTTTCTATGGTATTCAAACCCATTAGACATGACACAGCCCAAATGACATATGCACTTTTACTTGATCACATGGTTTCTTAGAAGCATTGGGTAAACACAAACAAAAAGACAATAATTAAACGGCTTTTATATGGTTTTTGTTTTTTGTATGGTAAGAGGTTTGTAAAACAAAATATGTAAATAAAGTCAAAAGCAAATCCTGGCATCTTATTATATATGGCCAATGAATGTTTAATATGAAGGCAAGTTTTATTACATAGCTAATATACAGGGGGTGCAGAGGTCGCAATTGCCCTGCCACTGCCTGCACTGATATCATGTGAGTGTGACATGATGCTTTACTAGTGTCTCTGACTACAGGGGTTAGTCTTTCTGTTTTACCCATTGGTGTGTGTGTATATGACTGTGTGTGTGTGTGTGTATATATGTGACTGTGTGTGTATTTATGCATGTATGTGTGTATGTGTGTGTATGTTTGTTGAACCAGCAAATTACAGACCTTGTAACTACAGCATGGGGGAGGGGGTAAGCAGTGTCACTATACAGTACCACTATATACAGTACGGGGGGGCTGTACTATGTCACAGACTACTGTGGTCACTTTATAAAGTACGGTCAGGCCAGCCATCTCACCCGCAGATTACAGACTGTCACTAACTCACTATATACAGTACTGGTTGGTTAAGCAGTGTCACTATATACAGTAATAGGGGGTCAGACCATCTCACATACTGTGGGCACACGGTACCTCCTTTTGTAGACGTAATCTGATTCACATTTTTTTTTCTGTGTTAAATGTTAAAAAAAAAAAAAAAAAAAAAAGATATGTATCAAATTCACTTTTTTTGGGGGGTGGGGGGCCCTTCTTAGATTCTTGCACCTGGGCCCTGTGGTTTGTAGTTACACCTCTGCTAATATAGCTATCCATGAATTGGGTGCAATTAATCCTTTTGTACAATTTTGTGTAATTTTAAAAACATACAAAGCATTTATTACAAGTATTAATGACCATACAAATAAGAATATCTGAGCACAAGTTTTGTAATTTCAAAATCACCTGAGCAATATTTTGTAACTTCTGAAACCAAAGCACCTGATGGTTTTAGAAAACGGCATTAAAAAAACTGATTTACTTATTGAAATTGCCTCATATTTGAAACCCCCCCAAAAAAACATGCAAAGATCACTTCCTCATACTGATACTTAATGAAATTCTCTCATATAATTATTCATTTCTTTAATTGGCCCTGACAAATAAAGACTGGACCTTTTAAAATGGATTTGAATGAAAACCTAAAGACTCCTCCCCTTCCTGCTAATAACCATCTTTGTTAAAAAGCAGAAATAAAAGGAAGCTTGGTGAATGCTTCTCAGAGACAGGAACCAAGATATGGAAAGATCTGCTAAGTAGAAATTCCAGTTCTCATCTCACGTTAGTAGCGCTACCACTCACACTCACAAATAAGTGCAACAATAAATATAGAGCCCATTAATAGAATTGTTGTTTAGCAGCAAAACGATCACGTAAGCAGGACACACGTGGGGTTGCGGGGTAGCCAGTGTCAACCACACAGTCCAGTATTTCAGCAGCCATCCAGTAAAATATATGCATTAATACTCAATACTTTAATGGACACGAAACACAACATGATTTAGATAGAGAATACAATTATAAAAACCGTTTCCAATTTACTTCTATTATCTAATTTGCTTTGTTCCCATGTTATTCTTTGTTGAAGAGATACCTAGATAGGTAGCGTGCACATCTGCAGCACAACATGAAATAGTGCTGCCATCAAGTGCTCTTGCTAATGTAAAACATTGTTGCAAAACTGCTGCCATATAGTGCTGTAGACACGTGCACACTTCTGAGCTTATTTACCTGCTTTTCAACAAAGGATAACAAGAAAATAAAGAAAATGTGATAATTTAAGAAAATTGGAAAGTTGTTTAAAATTGTATGCTCTATCTGAATCATGAAATAACAAATTTGGGGTTTATGTTCCTTTAAAGGGAAATAATGCTCATATGCTAAATGACTTGAAAGTGATGCGGCATAACTGTAAAAAACTGACATAAAAATATCACCTGAGCATCTCTATGTAAAAAAGGAAGATATTGCACCTCACCAGAGTAAGTGTTTTGTGAACAGTTATATTTCAGCAGTGCTTAGGTAATAAATTTACCGTTGCTGTGATCTCATGAGATTTCATAGTAAACCTCCTTAAACAGAATAGAAAATGAACACGATCACATGACAGATGCATACTCACTTGCAAGTCCTGGGATTAGCATTGTGATTGGCTGCTTAAAGTTTCTATACAGTGGGCTGTGAATATTTAGGGAATATTGAGGTAAATATCTTCCTTTTTTACATAGAGATGTTCAGGTGATATTTTCTAGGTAGCTTTTTACAGTAATGCTGCATCACTTTCATATACTTCAGCATTTGGGTATCATGTCCCTTTAAGTGTCTCATGAGTGGAAGCTAAAGTTGAAATCAGTAGAGCTTTGGGGATGGACCCAGTCATCTAGAGGGTGCCCAAGAGTATTCACCGCACGCACTGACAGTTTCCAACCCAAATGATCCAATATAAATAGCACACAACATGCATAAAATATCACATAATTGTAAATCCAATGCCAAAGAGATCCCCAGACACCAGTTACAGGCGCATTATTTACATTGTTCTGCTATATGAGTCAGCTTATAATAGTTTATCAATAAAATACAATTATTTCACACAAATGAAACAATAAATGACTTTGTCAAAAGCATATACATATAACGGCATATTATTTATAAATAACTTATTAAAATGATTTACCCAAATATACTGCGAGATGGAAAATAACTTAATGAGACCAGCAACTTAAACGCTTGGGTAAATATGTTTGATAATCTTGCTAGATCCTTGGATTCACATAGAATAGTTGCAATGAATTTAAAGATTCTTACAAGATGGTATATGAAACCTAGCAAGATTAATAAATAAACACACACACAAAGGGGTTATGATGGTGGAATTGTGGAGAAATAGGCAATATGGAACATATTTGGTGGTCCTGTCCTATTTTAGACAGTTATTGGAAAGATGTTCTAAACTTAAAGGGACAGTCTACTTGGAAGTTTTTATTTTTTTAAAAAAAGATAGATAATCCCTTTATTACCCATTCCCCAGTTTTGCATAACTAACACAGTTATATTTATATTCTTTTTACCTCTGTGATTACCTTGTATCTAAGCCTCTGCAGACTGCCCCCTAATGTCAGTGCTTTTGACATACTTGCATTTTAGTCAATCAGAGCCGACTCATAAGTAACTTCACGGGAGTGAGCACAACGTTATCTATATGGCACACATGAACTAGCAATGTGTAGCTGTAAAAAAATGGTTAACATTCACTAAGAGAAGAGGGTTCAAGGGCTTATAAATTAGCATATGAGCCTACCTAGGTTTAGCTTTGAACAAATAATACCAAGAGGACAAAGCAAATTTGATGATAAAAGTTAATTGGAAAGTTGTTTAAAATTACATGCCCTATCTGAATCATGAAAGTCTAATTTTGACTTTACTGTCCCTTTATTCTCAGACACCTGGGTAATGAATAAATGATTATGACTTAAATTAATGGAGTATGGTGCCCTTGGTATTATATATCATATATATTAAATTAAATGTTAAAATAGATACATTTCCTTAGCTTTACAAAACTGTTAATTTAACTGATAAAATGTTTAGAGGTACAGAATTACCATTTATGTGTGCTTGTCTGTTTTGTTACCATTTATATGTGCTTGTCTGTTTTGTTACCATTTATATGTGCTTGTCTGTTTTGTTACCATTTATATGTGCTTGTCTGTTTTGTTACCATTTATATGTGCTTGTCTGTTTTGTTACCATTTATATGTGCTTGTCTGTTTTGTTACCATTTATATGTGCTTGTCTGTTTTGTTACCATTTATGTGTGCTTGTCTGTTTTGTTACCATTTATATGTGCTTGTCTGTTTTGTTACCATTTATGTGTGCTTGTCTGTTTTGTTGCCATTTATATGTGCTTGTCTGTTTTGTTACCATTTATATGTGCTTGTCTGTTTTGTTACCATTTATGTGTGCTTGTCTGTTTTGTTACCATTTATGTGTGCTTGTCTGTTTTGTTGCCATTTATATGTGCTTGTCTGTTTTGTTGCCATTTATATGTGCTTGTCTGTTTTGTTGCCATTTATATGTGCTTGTCTGTTTTGTTGCCATTTATATGTGCTTGTCTGTTTTGTTGCCATTTATATGTGCTTGTCTGTTTTGTTGCCATTTATATGTGCTTGTCTGTTTTGTTACCATTTATATGTGCTTGTCTGTTTTGTTACCATTTATATGTGCTTGTCTGTTTTGTTACCATTTATATGTGCTTGTCTGTTGTGTTACCATTTATATGTGCTTGTCTGTTTTGTTGCCATTTATATGTGCTTGTCTGTTTTGTTACCATTTATATGTGCTTGTCTGTTTTGTTACCATTTATATGTGCTTGTCTGTTTTGTTACCATTTATATGTGCTTGTCTGTTTTGTTACCATTTATATGTGCTTGTCTGTTTTGTTACCATTTATATGTGCTTGTCTGTTTTGTTACCATTTATATGTGCTTGTCTGTTTTAAAGAAAAATAAAAGTAGAAAAAAAAATATATATATAATTTTTGATAAGGGGATTATTTGGGATTTATTATGTTTTTAATGTTTGATTTAGAACCTCATTTATAATATTAAAGGGATAGTAAACACCAACATTTTCTTTTATGATTCAGATAGAACATACAATTTTAAACAACTTTCCAATTTACTTCTATTATCAAATGTTCTTCATTCTCTTGTTATCCATTGCTGAAGGGACAGCATTGCACTACTGACAGGAAGCTGAACACATCTAGTTAGCCAATCAGAAGAGACAAATGTGGGCAGGCACCAATCAGCAGCAGCTCCCACTAGTGTATGATATGTGCGTATTCATTTTTTAACAAGGGATACTAAGAGAACGAAGCACATTTGAAATAAGAAGTGAATTTAAAAGTGTCTTAACATGACCTGATCTATCTGAATCATGCAAGTTTAATTTTGACTTTCCTATCCCTTTAACACAATTTTTTTTTGCCAATGACGATGGGAGGGACAGAGGATAGACAGACTGCTAGAAAGAGAGGGCCAGTCACAATATAAAGTGCCAGTCCTTGTTAGTGAGTTCTATTACAGTGGGTATTGAAAAGAATCACCTGCCTTGAAAATAATCACATTTTGTTGCTTTGCAGCCTGAAATAAAGACACAGTTTTTGTTTATCCAGTTGTAAAGGAGTCCCTGTAAGTTGCGGAGCTAGCTGGAAGGAATTTTGACCTAGGGGAGGAAAAGGCCCCTTGGTTGGTGGGTGGATTTGGGAAGGGGTTGGACCAGGATGTAGCCATACTTAAAGGGCCACTGTAAGTAAATATTTTCTATGCCTGTTACTAACTAACTACCCCAAATACGCTTTTTATCAATAGCATTTCATTAACATATCTCTAACGTATATCAGAAATCTTGTCTGCAAATTTAATTGTTTTCCAAACCCACTCCATGGGTATCCTTTGCTCTGTACCAATCCGTTTACAATACCTAGGTTTCAAAATGGCACTTTAAACACAAAGTTATTGGTTTAAGTATTTTGAACATGCAGTGCTGAAAATAGTGGGCAGGATAACGTGACATCATCGGCGAATAAAAGATATAACTTTTAGAATGTTCTGAAACTTCGTTTTGGAGAAAATATAGGTGAGTAGGTTTTAATTAATGTTTATTAACTTTAATATGTTAGTTGTTTAGCTTAAAAATTATAACAGAAAGTAATCCTTTAAGGGGCTGAGTGAGAAGAGGCAGGAAGTCACTTGTTGAAAACCATTGTGGTGACAGCAGCTAGTGCACCTGTGCCATTGTGTTCTTTCCTGCTCAGGCTTTAAGTATGGCTCATCTTGATGCCTTGTTGGGCCAGTTAATGGAAGCTGCAGAGAAAAAAGGCCCTACCTGGCTGGCAGACAGGCTCTGATCTCTGCTGGAACAAGGAGGCAACAGTGGCAGCGTGCTCCCGGTCCGTCGATCTAAACCTCCAACTCGCCTGAGTCCGGATGGAAGGAGAGGCTCCGGAGGTAGGCGGAAAGGCAGTCCCAGATGTTGGAAGGCGGCGGGCAGAGCAGCAGCAGGTGGTCACGTGACTTCGGAGACCCCACCGGCTACGCAACAGCAAGGCGCTGTGGATCCTGATGACGTCATCGATCCAGACCAGGAGCCCCAGCCCAGCCAAGCCAGTAAGAGTCTAGCGCAGGGTAAGCCGGAGGTGGACAGCCTGTGGGGGCCTGAAGGAGTGGAGGAGGTTAATAGGCGGGACCTGAGTTACGGCCCGGATGGGCCTGAGGTGGTAAGGGTTAAAGAGCAGCAAGGGGGGGAGGGCCCCAGGAAAGTGGGCACCTATGGGGTGGGTTTGCAGCATAGGGAGCCCAATGTAGTGGGGTCAGGGGTTGATCCTCGGGTTTGCCTGTTAGAGAGGTCTGCCACAAGGGGTTCTCAAGCAGTTTATGTGGTTGTGGATGAAGGGGTGGGCAGTCCTGATTCCCAAGTGGGTTTTGAGGCCTGGGATGACTTTGAGGACCTCACGCTGTGTGTGGATTCCTCAGAGGAGGATGTGGTTCCTCCTTCTCCCCCCGGGGGCGGTCTTCGGAGTCATCCTGCATGTTGCTAGGGGTGACGGCCTGAGGGGGAATGCCTATGGCCTGCAGGATTCTTGGACTGAGACCATCAGGCTTGATTCTGAGGATGGCGTTCTACTGGAGGAACGTGCTGAAGGGTTGGATATGAGGGAGTCAGTGAGTACGGCCAGGGGCCTTGGTCATGGCCAGAGGGGAAAAGTGGGTAAAGGAACTTATGCTATGCCTAGGGGTGCTACTGGGAATGTGAGACGGCTGACTAGGCCGGGGGGAGGTGGTTTGCCAGCTAGAGGCAGGCAGCATAGAAAGTATGGGGTGGACGATTTAGGCCAGGGAGGAGCGGATTCTACAGCTCCAAAGAGGGGTAGAGGAGGAGCTACAGCTAGTGCACTTGGCCTTTCTGCGGCGCAGAGAGGTGCTAGGATGTGGGCACTGGTGAGGGGCATGTCACATGTGTCTTTCCTACAGGCTACAGGACAACAGGAGGAGCTGCAGGCGGCATCTACGGAACCAGATGGTAGTGGGTTCCAGAGCCAGAAGCTTTATACATCTGTGTCCCACTCAGGTCAGCCCACGAGGTCTGCAGATGCACGAACAGGTACAGGTGGGGCTGACGTGGTGGGTCAGGGTTATAGGGAGCTAAGGGGGGTGAATGTATGTGAGGATTCTGTTTCTGTTACCATAGTAGCTGGGTTACATGACCTATTGGCTAAGTTCGAGGGTGCCGGGTCTAGGGGTATTCCGGCGGTCGCTAGTGCATGGGTTCCTCCGGTGATTCCTGTAGGCAGTGCTGTCCCTGAGAGGTCATCTTTAGTTGGGCAGGGAGCCGGGGGGCGATTTTTCTCAGGGACAGTCCACTACAGTGGTGACCCCTGCAGCTGGCAGCGAATTGGGGAAGGGGACTAGGGGTCCGTAGATTAAGATTGCAGACACCACCTTGTTGCTGTCCTGTCTTTGGGCATGCATCTCACCATGGAATTGAGGGAAAAAATATGGAAGAGGGAACTCATTGAGTTGTTCTCCCTTTTGCCTTTGGATCAATCCTTTGAAATCCCAGAGGATTCCAAGAAGGATTTGTCCAAGAAGGAGGAAGAGGAGCAGAATAAGCGATATAAGAAGTTGCCAAAAACTTTCACTAACTGGTTTCAGGCTTTTGTCATCTATGCCAGTTTGATGGTGGGCAAGTTTCCTGACCAGGGGGGCGGCGCTCTTCTGTTATTTGTATGAGGTTGTAGCCGCACAGCGGACGTATGGGGGTATGGCCTGGTGGGTGTATGACGAGCAGTTTCGTCAACGCTTGTCTGTCAAGTCAGAGATGCGATGGGATGATAGGGATATGGGCTTATGGCTCAAGATCATGACGCAGCTCAGATCATCGCAGCCCTTTCAGGTAGGAGCCGGCGGTTACCCTCAAGGGGGATTGTTGGCGTCTGTCAAAAAAGGATTTGTTTTTGCCTTCTATAAAAAGGTATGCAAATGGGGTTCTTCATGCAAGTTTCTGCATGAGTGTTCAGGGTGTGGTGGTTCCCACCCCTTCTCAAAATGTTTCTGAAAAGGAAAAGCCGGGGGTGGCTCTGAGCTGTCTGACAAAGGGAATAACCCCGGTGAGGGTAAGCGTGATGGAATGTTGGCTTGCCCGGTACGCTAGACAAAGAGGGTGTGGGGACAAAGCATTGGTGTTGTGGCACAGTTTTGAATTTGGTTTTAAAATTCCTTCTACTTGGGGGGTCGTACAATTCAAGGGTAACCTGAAATCGGCTAGGGATTGGCCAGAGGTGGTGCAAGAGATACAGAGGTGTTAGGGTGCATGGTGGGTCCTTTTGGGGTCCCTCCTATTTCTCAATTGCGTATTTCACCTCTTGGGGTGGTTCCTAACAAGAACCCGGGGAAGTTCAGGATGATACACCACCTGTCCTTCCCAAAAGGGGTCTCAGTGAATGATGGTATCCCTGAAGAGCTTGCTTCGGTATCATATACGTTGTTTGATTTGGCTGTCAAGCTAGTGAAGGAGGCCTGGTCATTTGGCGTTGTTGGCCAAGATTGATATTAAAGCAGCTTTTCGGTTGTTACCAGTTCATCCTTCTTTACACTATCTACTGGGTTGTTGTTTCAATGGGGCTTATTACATAGATCTCTGCCTTCCCATGGGGTGTTCTATCTCATGCTCATTGTTTGAGTGCTTTAGCACCTTTCTGGAGTGGGTGGTGAAGATCCGATTGGTTTTTCATCAGTGGTGGACTACCTTGATGATTTTTTGTTTGTGGGCCCGGCCGGATCGGAAGTTTGTGGGGTATTGAGGGACTGTTTTTATCTAGTGGCTCGGGAGTTTGGGGTGCCAATTGCCATGTAAAAATCTGAAGGTCCAGTGATCGTCCTTAATTTTTTCGGCATTACTATTGATTCTGAAAAAATGGAGTGTAGGTTGCCCTGTGATAAGATAGATGAATTTTTGGGCATTATTCAGCGGTTCCTTGGCCTATCTAAGGTGACTGAGGGAAATTCAATCCCTCTTAGGGAAGTTGAATTTCGCTTGCAGAATCATTCCTATTGCTACGGTGTTTTGTTGGAGAATGTTGTTGGCGACAGCCAGGGTTTGCAAGCCTCATCATTTTGTGAGAGTCACAAGTGGGATAAAAGATGATTTGATAACCTGGTTGCGGTTCCTGAGAGAATTTAATGGAGCTGCTTTGTTTCAGGATTTCCGAGTGTTAAACTTGAAATTGGACTTGGTGACCGATGCTGCTGGGGGGCATGGGTTTGGGGCCTATTTTCAGGGTGACGACAGACTTAATTTGTAAACTAGTGTTTCTTGATATGTTCCCAATCATCGTGGCGTTGTTCGTTTGGGAAGGGTAGTTGGTGAACAAATCTATCCTATTTCATATGGATAATGAGTGTTGTTGCCACTGTTAACACCCTTTCTGCTTCTTCCCCCCTGTTTTACGGTTGCTGAGATTGCTGGTTTTAAAATGTCTGCAGTTAATGTTTTGGTTAGGGCCAAGCATATTCCTAGTAAGTGTAATCAGATTTATCTCGATTTCAGTGGAGTCGTTTTCGGGAGACGTGGTGGGGTGTCGGTGTCCTGATCAGCTATTGAAGTTTGGGGCGGAGGATTGGCTGGACTGGTAAAGAGTTCATTGGCTCTAGGTACTTGGTCTGCCTATGTTAGAGTATGGAGGGAATGGGAGGAATGGTTGATGCAAAAAGGGGTGAGAGAAGGGGTGGATGATGTTACGGGAAAAGTGTTTTGGTTTGGCAAGTCCTCAGGGGTCTGAAGAAGAAGGGAAAGAGTATTGGTCGTAGGAGGTCCATTCCCTTTTACATAATTGGGGAGAATTTGGGGAATCTTGCCCAATCTTTGTTTTTCCCCCTTTGAGCTTATTTTATTTTGTATGGCCTTCGTATTAGCTTTCTTCGGGGCCTTTCGTATTTCTGTATTAGTTAGCCGGAGGAAATGGGTACCAGGGGGTCTGAGGGTGGAAGATGTGTTGTGGGATGATTCCAGGGTGGATATATTTTTGAGGCGCAGTAAAACTGATCAGTAAAACTGAAGGGAAGGAGTATTGTTTTATTCCCTAGTGGCAGTGAGGTTTGTACATGTACAATTTTGATGCAGTATGCATCACTACAGCCTGTGCAGGGGGGGCCTCTGTTACTTCATTTGGATGGGTCCTTCCTGTCTCAGTTCAGGGCAGTTTTGAAACGACGCATTTTTGAAAGGATTTAATTTTGGAGCGGCGACTGAAGCCTCTATGCTGGGATTACGAGATGATGTGGTTAAAAAAAATTGGGTTCTGCAAGGTATCAGTCATACGTACGACCTCAGTTGAGGGTGTGAAGGGGGGGGGGATTATTTTCGTTAATGGTGGGTTTTTTTGTGTTTTTGTTTATGTTTCCAGGGGTGAAGAGCAGGTGTGATGGGGCATTCATTTATTTATTGGGCCAAGAATGAGGTGAGGAGAAAAGTTGATGGCCTTCAGTTGGGGTGCCCGGTGATCAGTGGGAGGTAAAATGGTTGGGGGTACGGGGTCTCCGATGGGAGAGTTTATTGACGTTGTTTGTCGATTACTTTAGGCAATTCTCTCCTCCGGATGTATTAATAGTGCACTTGGGGGGCAACGATTTGGGTTTTCTGTCCCAGCGGGAACTAGTAAGGAGAATTAAGAGGGACTTGGGGAGACTTAAGTATCTTCACCCGGCTTTGAGGATCGTTTGGTCTCATATTGTGCCAAGGTTAGTTTGGAGGGTGGCATGGGACCATGCCAGGCTGGAACGGAGTTGGAAGAAGGTGAATAAGCTGATAGGATCTTTTATTAGAAGAATTGGGGGTGCGGTGGCTTACCACCCTGATTTAGAGGAGGTGGGCTTAGGGGAATTTTATTTGAGGGACGGAGTCCACCTTAATCAATTTGGTCAGCAGCTGTTCTTACTGGACATTAAGGAATCTTTGAGAGAATTGTTGGGTTTGGCGGGACTGGGCCGATGTCATCAGGCCAGTCGTTGGCATGGGTTCTAGTTCTCTGACAGTAAGGAAGGAATATGGCCAAGTGAATTGGGGGTTTTGAAAAGTTGCCTCTCCACGGGGAGAGAGTGCAATTGGGTTCTTATAGGGGCAAGGGGTTCCCTATTAAAAGTGGAAGTAAAGTTTTAATGGACTTAACAAGTACTTAGTTGAGTCCAGATGGAGTAATGGCCATGTTCTTAAATAATAAGGGGAATTAGCACCGCTGGATGGTCCAGTATGGTATTGTAAATGTTGTTGAGGTCAAATTTATTTAAGTACATTGTGTTTTATGTTTATGTTCAAATGTGGTATTTAATGGTACTTAATGATTTTGTTATTTAATAAAGGTGCTGCGGCCAATTTTTTGTACCAAGCTGATGTCTCCTGTGTTTTTATTATATGTAATGGTATGTGTGGTTGTAAGGTTGGTGTATGTGGGGCCGGAACTTGACATTACTCAGTGCAACTTATAACATCCAAGTGAAAGCTATAACACCAAGTCAAGCACTTTTCATGCTGAGCTAATCAATATGCCCACAGCTGATCACAGTTGAAGGTCAAATGGCCTTGTGTGTGCCGTTGAGAAGGTTATTAGCTATACCCGATTGAGTTTACAAGTAATTTTAGGAGGGGGTGATCCTTTTTGTAAGTCAGTGATTCTGATTTTAAATTGTCTTTATTTTTGCCTGACATGTTGGTGTTATATCTTTCACTTGGATTTTATAAGTTGCACTGAGTGATTACAACTGGATAAAAAAACAAAAAAATGTGGGTGTAGATATTGCTCCGTACCCAGAGCAGCTGGCAGGTGCAGCGTTTCAGTCACCAGAGCAAATGATCAGCACTTTACAAAGTTTTATTTCCTGCAGGTACTGATCTATCCTGGTAATCATGTGCAGCATCACAGACATCATGAAACTGACAAAGCATAAACAAGTAACAACAGTGATTACCTCCCCCGCAGCATAAGCACAGCCAAAGCTTCCACATTTGCAAAAAAGTTACCAAGCAAAGTGAATGCCAACCTCCTACACAAGGTGTAACAGCGATGACCTCATAAATCACATGCCCAAACACAACAGGCACAAAGCACAGGTGGCACAGACAGTGTATCAGCCTCCCCTCTATCACTAATACAGAGAGCGCAGGCAGTGCCCGGTATCAGCCTCCCCTCTATCACTAATACAGAGAGCACATACAGTGCCCAGTATCAGCCTCCCCCTCTATCACTAATACAGAGAGCACAGACAGTGCCCAGTATCAGCCTCCCCCTCTATCACTAATACAGAGAGTACAGACAGTGCCCGGTATCAGCCTCCCCTCTATCACTAATACAGAGAGCACAGACCATGCCCAGTATCAACCTCCCTCTATCACTAATACAGAGAGTACAAACAGTGCCCAGTATCAGCCTCCCCCTCTATCACTAATACAGAGAGCACAGACAGTGCCCAGTATCAACCTCCCTCTATCACTAATACAGAGAGCACAGACAGTGCCCAGTATCAGCCTCCCCCTCTATCACTAATACAGAGAGCACAGACCATGCCCAGTATCAGCCTCCCCTCTATCACTAATACAGAGAGTACAAACAGTGCCCAGTATCAGCCTCCCCAATATAACTAATACAGAGAGCACATACAGTGCCCAGTATCAGCCTCCCCTCTATCACTAATACAGAGAGCACAGACAGTGCCCGGTATCAGCCTCCTCTCTATCACTAATACAGAGAGCACATACAGTGCCCAGTATCAGCCTCCCCTCTATCACTAATACAGAGAGTACAAACAGAGCCCAGTATCAGCCTCCCCTCTATCACTAATACAGAGAGCACAGACAGTGCCCAGTATCAGCCTCCCCTCTATCACTAATACAGAGAGCACAGACCATGCCCAGTATCAGCCTCCCCTCTATCACTAATACAGAGAGTACAAACAGTGCCCAGTATCAGCCTCACCTCTATCACTAATACAGAGAGCACAGACAGTGTCCAGTATCAGCCTCACCTCTATCACTAATACAGAGAGCACAGACAGTGCCCAGTATCAGCCTCCCCTCTATCACTAATACAGAGAGCACAGACCATGCCCAGTATCAGCCTCCCCTCTATCACTAATACAGAGAGCACAGACAGTGCCCAGTATCAGTCTCCCCTCTCTATCACTAATACAGAGAGCACAGGCAGAGCACAGTATCAGCCTCCCCTCTATCACTAATACAGAGAGCACTGACAGTGCCCAGTATCACCCTCCCCCTCTATCACTAATACAGAGAGCGCAGGCAGTGCCCAGTATCAGCCTCCCCCTCTATCACTAATACAGAGAGCACAGACAGTACCCGGTATCAGCCTCCCCTCTATCACTAATACAGAGAGCACAGACAGTGCCCAGTATCAGCCTCCCCTCTATCACTAATACAGAGAGTACAAACAGTGCCCGGTATCAGCCTCCCCCTCTATCACTAATACAGAGAGCACAGACAGTGCCCAGTATCAGCCTCCCCCTCTATCACTAATACAGAGAGTACAGACAGTGCCCAGTATCAGCCTCCCCTCTATCACTAATACAGAGAGCATAGACAGTGCCCAGTATCAGTCTCCCCCTCTATCACTAATACAGAGAGCATAGACAGTGCCCAGTATCAGCCTCCCTCTATCACTAATACAGAGAGTACAGACAGTGCCCAGTATCAGCCTCCCTCTATCACTAATACAGAGAGTACAGACAGTGCCCAGTATCAGCCTCCCCTCTATCACTGATACAGAGAGCACAGACAGTGCCCAGTATCAGTCTCCCCCTCTATCACTAATACAGAGAGCATAGACAGTGCCCAGTATCAGCCTCCCTCTATCACTAATACAGAGAGTACAGACAGTGCCCAGTATCAGCCTCCCTCTATCACTAATACAGAGAGCACAGACCGTGACCAGTATCAGCCTCCCCTCTATCACTAATACAGAGAGCACAGACAGTGCCCAGTATCAGCCTCCCCTCTATAATACAGAGAGCACAGACCGTGCCCAGTAACAGCCTCCCCTCTATCACTAATACAGAGAGTACAGACAGTGCCCAGTATCAGCCTCCCCTCTATCACTAATACAGAGAGCACAGACAGAGCCCACTATCAGCCTCCCCTCTATCACTAATACAGAGAGTACAAACAGTGCCCAGTATCAGCCTCCCCTCTATCACTAATACAGAGAGCATAGACAGTGCCCAGTATCAGTCTCCCCCTCTATCACTAATACAGAGAGCATAGACAGTGCCCAGTATCAGCCTCCCCTCTATCACTAATACAGAGAGTACAGACAGTGCCCAGTATCAGCCTCCCCTCTATCACTAATACAGAGCACAAACAGTGCCCAGTATCAGTCTCCCCCTCTATCACTAATACAGAGCACAGACAGTGCCCAGTATCAGCCTCCCCCTCTATCACTAATACAGAGAGCACAGACAGTGACCAGTATCAGCCTCCCCTCTATCACTAATACAGAGAGCACAGACAGAGCCCACTATCAGCCTCCCCTCTATCACTAATACAGAGAGTACAGACAGTGCCCAGTATCAGCCTCCCCCTCTATCACTAATACAGAGAGCACAGACAGTGCCCAGTATCAGCCTCCCCTCTATCACTAATACAGAGAGCACAGACAGTGCCCAGTATCAGCCTCCCCTCTATCACTAATACAGAGCACAGACAGTGCCCAGTATCAGCCTCCCCTCTATCACTAATACAGAGAGCACAGACCATGCCCAGTATCAGCCTCCCCTCTATCACTAATACAGAGAGCACAGACAGTGCCCAGTATCAGCCTCCCCTCTATCACTAATATAGGTAATAAACCCAGTGGCAGTGCCAGCCTCACCTTCACATACTAATATAGGTAATACACACAGTGCCAACCTCCCACACACATACTAATATAGGTAATAAACACAGTGCCAACCTCCCGCACACATACTAATATAGGTAATAAACACAGTGCCAGCCTCCCGCACACATACTAATATAGATAATACACACAGTGCCAGCCTCCCATACACATACTAATAACATAATTTATGTAAGAACTTACCTGATAAATTCATTTCTTTCATATTGGCAAGAGTCCATGAGCTAGTGACGTATGGGATATACATTCCTACCAGGAGGGGCAAAGTTTCCCAAACCTCAAAATGCCTAGAAATACACCCCACACCACACCCACAATTCAGTTTAACGAATAGCCAAGAAGTGGGGTGATAAGAAAGGAGCGAAAGCATCAACAAGGAATTGGAATAATTGTGCTTTATACAAAAAAATCATAACCACCACAATAAGGGTGGGCCACATGGACTCTTGCTAATATGAAATAAATGAATTTATCAGGTAAGTTCTTACATAAATTATGTTTTCTTTCATTTAATTGGCAAGAGTCCATGAGCTAGTGACGTATGGGATAGCAAATACCCAAGATATGGCACTCCACGCAAGAGTCACTAGAGAGGGAGGGATAAAAATAAAGACAGCCAATTCCGCTGAAAAAAGAATCCACAACCCAAATCAAAAAGTTTTATTCTTATAATGAAAAAAACTGAAATTATAAGCAGAAGAATCAAACTGAAACAGCTGCCTGAAGAACTTTTCTACCAAAAACTGCTTCTGAAGAAGAGAAAACATCAAAATGGTAGAATTTAGTAAAAGTATGCAAAGAAGACCAAGTTGCTGCTTTGCAAATCTGATCAACAGAAGCTTCATTCTTAAAAGCCCAGGAAGTAGAAACTGACCTAGTAGAATGAGCCGTAATCCTCTGAGGCGGGGATTTACCCGACTCCACATAAGCATGATGAATCAAAAGTTTAAACCAAGAAGCCAAAGAAATAGCAGAAGCTTTCTGACCTTTCTTAGGACCAGAAAGGATAACAAATAGACTAGAAGTCTTTCTGAAATCTTTAGTAGCTTCAACATAATATTTCAAAGCTCTTACCACATCCAAAGAATGCAAAGATCTTTCCAAAGAATTCTTAGGATTAGGACACAACGAAGGGACAACAATTTCTCTACTAATGTTGTTGGAATTCACAACCTTACGTAAAAATTTAAATGAAGTCCGCAAAACCGCCTTATCCTGATGAAAAATCAGAAAAGGAGATTCACAAGAAAGAGCAGATAATTCAGAAACTCTTCTAGCAGAAGAGATAGCCAAAAGAAACAATACTTTACAAGAAAGTAACTTAATATCCAGAGAATGCATAGGCTCAAACGGAGGAGCCTGTAAAGCTCTCAAAACTAAATTAAGACTCCAAGGAGGAGAGATTGACTTAATGACAGGCTTGATACGAACCAAAGCCTGTACAAAACAACGAATCACAGGAAGATTAGCAATTTTTCTGTGAAACAGAACAGAAAGAGCAGAGATTTGTCCTTTCAAGGAACTTGCGGACAAACCCTTATCCAAACCATCATGAAGAAACTGTAAAATTCTAGGAAATCTAAAAGAATGCCAAGAGAACTTATGAGAGGAACACCATGAAATGTAAGTCTTCCAAACTCTGTAATAAATCTTTATAGACACAGATTTACGAGCCTGCAACATAGTATTGATCACTGAGTCAGTGAAACCTCTATGACTAAGCGTTCAATCTCCATACCTTCAAATTTAATGATTTGAGATCCTGATGGAAAAACGGACCTTGAGATAGAAGGTCTAAACTTAACGGAAGTGGCCAAGGTTGGCAACTGGACATCCGAACAAGATCCGCATACCAAAACCTGTGTGGCCATGCTGGAGCCACCAGCAGAACAAACGAACGTTCCATTATGATTTTGGAAATCACTCTTGGAAGAAGAACTAGAGGCGGAAAGATATAAGCAGGTTGATAATTCCAAGGAAGTGACAACGCATCCACTGCTTCCGCCTGAGGATCCCTGGATCTGGACAGATACCTGGGAAGTTTCCTGTTTAGATGAGAAGCCATCAGATCTATTTCTGGAAGCCCCCATTTCTGAACAATCTGAAGAAACACCTCTGGGTGAAGAGACCATTCTCCCGGATGTAAAGTCTGGCGACTGAGATAATCCGCTTCCCAATTGTCTATACCTGGGATATGAACAGCAGAGATTAGACAGGAGCTGGATTCCGCCCATGCAAGTATCCGAGATACTTCTTTCATAGCCTGAGGACCGTGAGTCCCACCTTGATGATTGACATACGCCACGGTTGTAACATTGTCTGTCTGAAAACAAATAAACGATTCTCTCTTCAGAAGAGGCCAGAACTGAAGAGCTCTGAAAATCGCACGGAGTTCCAAAATATTGATTGGTAATCTCGCTTCTTGAGATTTCCAAACCCCCTGTGCTGTCAGAGATCCCCAGACAGCTCCCCAACCTGAAAGACTCACATCTGTTGAAATCACAGTCCAGGTTGGATGAACAAAAGAGGCCCCTTGAACTAAATGGTGGTAATTTAACCACCAAGTCAGAGATAGTCGAGTATTGGGATTTAAGGATATCAATTGTGATATCTTTGTATAATACCTGCACCAAAGGTTCAGCATACAAAGCTGAAGAGGTCTCATGTGAAAACGAGCAAAAGGGATCGCGTCCGATGCAGCAGTTATGAGACCTAAAACTTCCATGCACATAGCTACTGAAGGGAATGACCGAGACTGAAGGTTCCGACAAGCTGAAACCAATTTCAGACGTCTTTTGTCTGTTAGAGACAAAGCCATGGATACTGAATCTATTTGGAATCCCAAAAAGGTTACCCTTGTCTGAGGAATCAAGTAACTTTTTGGTAAATTGATCCTTCAACCATGTTTTTGAAGAAACAACACGAGTTGATTCGTGCGAGATTCTGCAGAATGTAAAGACTGAGCAAGTACCAAGTTATCGTCCAAATAAGGAAACACCGCAATACCTTGCTCTCTGATTACAGAGAGAAGGGCACCGAGAACCTTTGAGAAGATCCTTGGAGCTGTTGCTAGGCCAAAAGGAAGAGCAACAAATTGGTAATGCTTGTCTAGAAAAGAGAATCTCAGGAACTGATAGTGAACTGGATGAATTGGAATATGAAGATATGCATCCTGTAAGTCTATTGTGGACATATAATGCCCTTGCTGAATAAAAGGCAGAATAGTCCTTATAGTCACCATTTTGAATGTTGGTATCCTTACATAACGATTCAAAATTTTTAGATCCAGAACTGGTCTGAAAGAATTCTCTTTCTTTGGCACAATGAACAGATTTGAATAAAACCCCAGACCCCGTTCCAGATATGGAACTGGCACAATTACCTCAGATGACTCCAGGTCTATCCCATCAACTTTGGGGATTTTTTCCCAAAACTCCAATCTATCAGCCGGCAAAGGGTACAGTCTCTTAAACCTTAAAGAAGGAGTAAATGAAGTACCCAAACTATTCCATTCCTAGAAATTACATCTGAAATAGCATCAGGAACTGGAAAAAACTCTGGAATAACTACATGAGGTTTAAAAACTGAATTTAAATGTTTACTGGTTTTAATATCAAGGGGACTAGACTCCTCTATATCTAATGCAATCAACACCTCTTTTAGTAAAGAACGAATAAACTCCATCTTAAATAAATATGAAGATTTGTCAGTGTCAATATCTGAGGCAGTATCTTCTGAACAAAAAACTCCTGGATGGGAAAAAAAGAAGGCGCCAATAGGGTGATATCGTAATCACAGAGTCAATAACAGCAAGCGGCGGTGATTATACTCACAGACGGGGCGGCACTCTAATGTGCCAGAAACAGCAGACCGGGACCAATTCGTTGCCCGGCAGACAAACACTCAACAAGATTCTCCAGAACGTCAGGTGGGACCCTTCGACCAATCGGGTATGGGAACACGTCCATGCCTTACTCCGGACGGCCACTCCACCAATCCACAGACAGCCTGGATACACACCTCCCTCCTCTGGGATCACAGCAGAAAGACCGTACTCAGTGAGTACTATGTGGGAACCACAGGGCGGAGGGTGCTAACATCCAATATCCACCAAACACGGGAACTTGATAATAAATTCACAGGAAAGGACTCCAAAGGGGTATATTAAAACAATTTATTAAAAGTTTTAAAAGAAACCAGCAACGCATTTCTCGGCTGCACAGAGCCGTTTCATCAGGCTATAGTAATGTTTTACACACACCTGCTGTATAAATACCCCTCTAGACCAATAAAATTGCAGCTTAGTAGAACACTCCCCTATTACCAGTGTTGTCATATCACAAATTAACAAGATAAATTTCTATACAACTTGGTGCTAAATACTAGCTGTTCATAACGTCAAAAGCCAATGTAATATCAGTAATGGTTTAAAACATAATGGCAACACAATTAGATTATATTTGCACACAGTTTGTAATAATCCCAATCTCAAAATATATTCGCTATTATAGCTGCAAGATATTACAATCCCCTAAAGATAGATTTGACCAACAATAAAACAGGTATTAATCTAATATATAATAAATAGATAAAGACTGTAATAAGTAATTGTTACTGGCAAATCTATCTACAATCAATCTAATAATGCCAAAAACATTTATCATATTATAGATAATTGTCGAAATTCATAATTGAGTTGATATACATAAAACAGACTCTCCAACAGGAATAAATAATAACTGCAATAGTAATAACAATACCGTTTGTTAATAAGAACTTGATAATATCCACACGCCCTCTTAAATCCAGACAGTGGATACTCTCCAGCTCACCCCAGAATTTAATAACTACCATAACTAGACTAATCTTAAATACAAAAATAAAAACAGAAAAAATCTTAAATAGATTAGTGGAAAGCTGCCAAATCTATATTCATGTTGAGACCAACTGGATGTAACGTCTGAAGTCTATATATCCAGAAGGTCTCTCTCTGTCTGAGTCTGAAAAAACGATTGTAAAAATCAGATTTAGGGATATGTTCTATGGGAGTGATCTTAAAACAATTTGTATCTCCATTATGTTTCTGATAACAATGTCTGGGTACACTGTGTGATTTAAAATTATTTTTAATATTTCTATGGTGTTCTGACCATCTGACACTAAGAATCTTCTGAACCAGATAGATCCTCATCAGAGATAGATAAATCAGAATGTTGGCGGTCATTTAAAAATTCATCTGATTTATGAGAAGTTTTAAAAGACCTTTTACGTTTATTAGAAGGTGGTATAACAGACAGAGCCTTCTGAATAGAATTAGAAACAAATTCTCTTACATTAACAGGAATATCTTGAACATTAGATGTTGAAGGTACAACAACAGGTAATGGACTACTACTAATGGAAATATTATCAGCTTTTGAAAGTTTATCATGACAACTAACACAAACTACAGCCGGAGGAACAGTTACCACAAGTTTACAACAAATGCACTTAGCTTTGGTAGAACCGACATCAGGCAGCAGCTTTCCAGAAGTAGATTCTGATACAGGGTCAGATTGCGACATCTTGCAATATGTAATAGAAAAAAACAACATATAAAGCAAAATTATCAAATTCCTTAAATGACAGTTTCAGGAATGGGAAAAAATGCAAACAGAACAAGCCTCTAGGAACCAGAAGCAAAAAGAAACTGAGACTTAAATAATGACGCCCACAATTGACAAATTTTTTGGCGCCAAAAATGTCTACAACAAACATGAGCGTCATAGATGACGCAACTACGTGAAAACTCTCGGCGTCAACTATGACGCCGGAAATGACGTCATAAACGCCACCAACGTAATTTTCGCGCCCAAAAAAGTCTTGCGCCAAAAATGACGCAATAAATTCTAGCATTTTATACACCCGCGAGCCTAACAGCCCGCAATTTAGAAAGAAAAGTGAAGGAAATATACTGATTAACCTGAATCATGGCAAATATAAGTATAAAACATATATTTAGAACTTTACATATAAAGTGCCAAACCATAGCTGAGAGTTTCATAAATAAAATAAGACATACTTACCAAAAGACACTCATCTACATATAGTAGATAGCCAAACCAGTACTGAAACGAGAATCAGTAGAGGTAATGGTATATAAGAGTATATTGTCGATCTGAAAAGGGAGGTAGGAGAAGAGATCTCTACGACCGATAACAGAGAACCTGTGAAATAGATCCCGGATAGAATGACCATAGCATTCAATAGGCAATACTCCCTTCACATCCCTCTGTCATTCACTGCACTCTGAGAGGAAAACACTGTGCCAGCCTCCCACACACATACCAATATAAGTAATAAACACAGTGCCAGCCTCCCACACACATACTAATATAGGTAATACACACGGTGCCAGCCTCCCACACACATACTAATATAGGTACCAGCCTCCCACACACATACTAGTATAGGTAATAAACACAGTGCCAGCCTCCTACACACATACTAATATAGGTACCAGCCTCCCACACACATACTAGTATAGGTAATAAACACAGTGCCAGCCTCCTACACACATACTAATATAGGTACCAGCCTCCCACACACATACTAATATAGGTAATAAACACTGTGCCAGCCTCCCGCACACATACTAATATAGGTACCAGCCTCCCACACACATACTAGTATAGGTAATAAACACAGTGCCAGCCTCCCGCACACATACTAATATAGGTAATAAACACAGTGCCAGCCTCCTGCACACATACTAATATAGGTAATAAACACAGTGCCAGCCTCCCACACACATACTAATATAGGTAATAAACCCCGTGCCAGCCTCCCACACACATACTAATATAGGTAATAAACACAGTGCCAGCCTCCCACACACATACTAATATAGGTAATAAACACAGTGCCAGCCTCCCACACACATACTAATATAGGTACCAGCCTCCCGCAAACACATACTAATATAGGTACCAGCCTCCCACACACATACTAATATAGGTACCTGCCTCCCACACACATACTAATATAGGTACCAGCCTCCCGCAAACACATACTAATATAGGTACCAGCCTCCCACACACATACTAATATAGGTACCAGCCTCCCGCAAACACATACTAATGTAGGTAATACACACAGGGCCAGCCTCCCGCACAAATACTAATATAGGTACCAGCCTCCCGCAAACACATACTAATATAGGTAATACAGACAGTGCCAACCTCCCACACACATACTAATATAGGTACCAGCCTCCCGCACACATACTAATATAGGTAATACACACAGTGCCAGCCTCCCACACACATACTAATATAGGTAATACAAACAGTGCCAACCTCCCGCACACATACTAATATAGGTAATAAACACAGTGCCAGCCTCCTACACACATACCAATATAGGTAATACACACAGTGCCAGCCTCCCGCACACATACTAATATAGGTAATACACACAGTGCCAGCTTCCTACACACATACCAATATAGGTAATACACACAGTGCCAGCCTCCCGCACACATACTAATATAGGTAATACACACAGTGCTTGCATCCCACACACATACTAATATAGGTAATACACACAGTGCCAGCCTCCTGCAAACATACTAATAAGAGTTATGACAAAGCTGAAGCTGTCTACACCTCACTAATTCACTTCATGTGTAACAAACAATGCTGGGACATACCCGCGCTAAATTTAGATTTAGTCATTTGAAATCAGAAACAAAAAAGGAACCGAGTGAGAGCCCACGAAATCCGGCCAGAGTGGCATAAAAGGGAAAAAAATGCTTATTGTCTTTTTAGAAACAATTACCACTCCCCCCGTATCATGTACCAAAAAATACTGTTTGTTTTCTCTGCTACAGATTCTGAATTCATTATCTCCCCCCACTTAACCGACACACAGTATCTCACAAAAGTGAGTACACCCCTCACATTTTTGTAAATATTTTATTATATCTTTTCAGGTGACTACATTGTAGCAAAGTGTAATTTCTTCAGTGTTAAGTAGTGAGTGTACAGCCTATATAACAGTGTAAATTTGCTGTCCCTTCAAAATAACTCCACACACAGCCATTAATGTCTAAACCGTTGGCAACAAAATTTGAGTACACCCAAGTAGAAGTGTCCAAATTGAGCCCAATTTGCCATTTTCCTTTCCTGGTGTCATGTGACTCGTTAGTGTTACAAGGTCTCAGGTGTGAATGGGGAGCAGGTGTGTTAAATTTGGTGTTATCACTCTCACACTCTCTCATACTGGTCACTGGAAGGTCAACATGGCACCTCATGGAAAAATACTCTCTGAGGATTTAAAAAAACATAATTTATGTAAGAACTTACCTGATAAATTCATTTGTTTCATAGTGGCAAGAGTCCAAGAGATAGTGACGTATGGGATATACATTCCTACCAGGAGGGGGCAAAGTTTCCCAAACCTCAAAATGCCTATAAATACACCTCCCACCTCACTCATACTTCAGTTTAATGTATAGCCAAGAAGTGAGGTGTAAAAAAAACGAGTGAAAAGCATACCTAAAAAAGGTACTGGAAAAATAATGTGCTTTATACAAAAAAAACATAACCACAAAAAAAAATAGGGTGGGTCTCATGGACTCTTGCCACTATGTAAGAAATTATTTTATCAGTTAAGTTTTTACATAAATTATGTTTTCTTTAATGTAAGTGACAAGAGTCCATGAGCTAGTAACGTATGGGATATAATACCCAAGATGTGGAAGTTCACGAGTCACTAGAGGGAGGGATAAAATAAAAATGGCTATATCCACTGAGAAATTAAATCCAAAAAAATAATTAAGTTTTCTTAAAAATTTCAAAAAACTCAAATCAAAGGCACTAGAATTAAACTGAGACAGCTGCCTGAAGAACATTTCTACCAAAGACTGCTTCCGAAGAAGCAAACACATCAAAATAGTAACATTTAGTAAAAGTATGCAAAGAAGACCAAGTTGCTGCTTTGCAATTATGATCAACTGAAGCTTCATTCTTGAAAGCCCAAGAAGTGGCAACTGATCTTGTAGAATGAGCTGTAATTCTCTGAGGCGGAGACTGCTCCGCCTTCAAATAAGCTAGAATTCACAACTTTAGGCAAAAATTTAAATGAAGACAGAAAAGGGGAGAGTAGAAGGAGCGCCACAGAGAGGCTTTAGTACATATATAGTAGGATATGGATTTAGCAATCAGGTTAAGACTGAATAAAATAGGAAGGTAACAGTGAGTTGGATATAAAAAGTTAGGGGATTATTATTGTAGTTCCAACCTAACCGATAAATTGAGATTTGGCCAGTAGTAAAATTACTTAGATGGCGTGGGTATAAATCTTTGCAAAAGGAGTATTTGATAAATCTATTCATTTCAATTTTTACTAAAAAATGACAGAGTATTTAAAAACACAATTCGAATATATTAAAATTATAAGCAAAAATAGAAAAAATAGGCACAATGCGAATATACTAAAATAATAAGCACAGTTTAAAATGATGAGTAAAAACTGCAGAGCTGATTTACCAGCTAATCAAAGGAAAAGACGGAATAATGCTACGAATGTCAAAGTCTGTGTAAAAGTGAGGCAAATAAAATTAGTGAAAAAGACTGATGGTAGTCTACTAAGAGCTATGTGAATAGAATAAATAGTGAATTGATCTTAATTGGTCTAGCAGCCTAAATGGCTCAGTGTGATACAAAACAATATTGTGTAATATTAGAGGCAATAAATATATGTAAGACTAAAATAATGAGAGAACAAGATAGCCAAAATAACGTGAACGGGCAATTTGAAGTGTCCGTCAGCCTATAGTGTGTAAGAGGTGGGACTTGGAATCGCGCCAGATATTTTCGTTAGATACTTGGTTCTTTTGCGGCCATATTGGAAGTGGGTAATAGTTAGGGCAAAAATCGCTCATGATGGTAGAATGGCTCAAGTTGGTGGTTTTCTATCCTTGACAAGCATATGCAGTATACACTAAGGCAACTTGAGCTTGTCAAGGATAGAAAACCACCAACTTGAGCCATTCTACCATCATGAGCGATTTTTGCCCTCACTATTACCCACTTCCAATATGGCCGCAAAAGAACCAAGTATCTAACGAAAATATCTGGCGTGATTCCAAGTCCCACCTCTTACACACTATAGGCTGATGGACACTTCAAATTCTAGTAGAACTCTGTAGCTGGTATTAGTCTTGATAAAGACCTCGTCTAGAGGTTGAAATGCGTAGACGAACTTGCGATACACTGCCGACTTACCAGCCCGAATTACGCTACTGATAGGTGAGCCTATTTTCCAAATTGTTCAGATCAGTTGTTTTGTTTGTCACACTTTGT
Source organism: Bombina bombina (assembly GCF_027579735.1). Taxonomy (NCBI): domain Eukaryota; kingdom Metazoa; phylum Chordata; class Amphibia; order Anura; family Bombinatoridae; genus Bombina; species Bombina bombina. The sequence goes on from NC_069504.1 coordinate 27,885,662, forward strand.
TTTTTCTTTCCCCTACAGATTTATACACACAGACTCTCGTTTATATTTCTCAACTGGATGACACATTAAGAACTTTTTGTCCTCACCGTTTGGATCTGCATATCGTTCATAAAAACATTTTTTTTTAACTCTAATACATCTTTTCGAACTCTATTGCCTTTCACAGTTTGGATATCAGAGACTTCAAAGATATTTTTTTCCTAAACGTTCGCTTCTCGCATGCATGTACTGATTTATACAAAAGTTGCATCTGTTATTTGCACTTAAAACTGTGTGTGCTCTTAGCCAGATTCAATCTGACACATTAGATATAAACTATCTGCAATTGTTTATTCTTTAGAAACATTATATTTTTTTATATACTTTATTGGATTGGCCAATCCATTTGTGATCTTTGTTTTTGTTAAACATTGTATCTTAATGCACTTATCAGGTTAAAGTGGAAAACCTTATTCTTCAACTGTTCACTTATGATACATTTGAACACTCCTATATTGTTTCTTTTTTCCTTCTATTAACAAAAATGTGGGTACTGTCAATGCTAATTTGTAACAACAATGTAAACTAACTATATTCACCCTAATAGTAGATAATCTTTTACGTTATTTTGGCTATCTTGTTCTCTCATTATTTTAGTCTTACATATATTTATTGCCTCTAATATTACACAATATCGTTTTGTATCACATTGAGCCATTTAAGCTGCTAGACCAATTAAGATCAATTCACTATTTATTCTATTCACATAGCTCTTAGTAGACTACCATCAGTCTTTTTCACTGTTACAGAAGCATTAGTTATTTTGTTGTGAAGAGCTTATTTCCCAGCAGCAATGCCTGAACCAGCAAGCCAGCGCCTAAGAAGGGCTCCAAGAAAACCGTAACAAGTATCATTTCATAAAGAGTTAACTTTTTTTTCAGCTTTTAGAAACTATTGTCTAATCACCTCTGGAGCCAGACTGCTAATTGATAAGATGAACTTGTAAACTTGTTATCTTAAGTACTGTAATCCTATTGTGGCCTGTCAAAGGACATTGCTCTCTATCTAACTGTGTGATGGGGGATTTTGTGCTTCCCCCCCCCCCCCCCCTGGGAGTGCCCTGTGTGCATGTAACCTTAAAAAAAAAAGCAGGCTGGGCATCCCAGTCCTGAGTTCTTGTTTGACCCTCAATCGCAGCGTTGACTCGTTTTTGTGGGCAGAAGGGTATCCTAGCTGTACTGCAGCTAAGGGAGATTATTCTATATTTGCGAGACTCATATAGAATACTATGGAAAGCAGCTTCTCCCCTCTTTAGCAATAGGGATCCAGGCTACTAAGCGGTCCATCTCTCAGCGAGACTAAGGGTAACCGTAACATTTGGCGGCAGCGGCGGGATTTTCCTGGATTTCCTAGGAGAGGTACAGAACGGATGGAGAGCGCTTACGAAAAATTGAAGCGTACAACCCTAAAGGATTTACTTGAAAGCAGAGGGGGGTACGCCAGCAACCGGCCGAGGAGAGAGCTGATCGCAGAATTGACCGAACTGGATCAGAGCTTCACAATGGCGGAAACACCGACCACGATTAGTGACGAAAAAACCAGGATTGTTCGGGAAAGGCTCTCATTATACGGGCCGAACCCCTCCATGGAATTGGTACAGCAGTTGATGGCGGAGGCGGACGAGGATATACGAGAGACTCGAGCCCACGAACTCAACCTAGCGAACGCACACCGCAATGCTGAAGCCCCGCAGGTAATCATCCCTGTCGAAAATGCTGGGAGGCCCAAGATACCCTATGCGGCATTTCGACCCTTCCTAGAGAGCGAGACAGGGATTGATGAATATTTGGCGGACTTCGAAAGGCAATGTGCCCTGCACCAGATTCCCAACAGAGAGTGGCCCACGATATTGTCTGGGAAACTATCCGGGCGAGCCCTGGAAGCCTTTCGTACTCTGGGTGCTGAGGAAGTGACACAGTATGAGCTAGTTAAGGAGACACTGTTGCGACGGTACGCTGTAACTCCGGACACGTATCGCCGACAGTTTCGGGGCATGAAAAAGAAGCCTAACGATACCCATATGGAATGGGCGCACCGAATGCGGAGAGCGGCAAATCACTGGCTGAGCGGAAGTAAAGCGGTGACTGGTGAGGAAATTTTACAATTGTTTCTCTTAGAACATTTTTATAATGGCATGGAACAGCAAGGGAAGGAATGGCTGCGAGACAGGCGGCCTTCTACCTTAGAAGAAGCAGCCAAATTGGCCGATGAACATTATGACTCCCGTCTTCACGAACCCATGAACTACCGAGCTCCAGCACGGGTTAAACCCAGAGAGGTTTACCGTGCACCCCCTCGTGCTGAATTCCGAGCCCCGGTGCCCGTCCGACACTCAGGACCACACAATAACAGCTCTGAGCGTCCCAGACCGACTTGCCACCGATGCAAGCAACCAGGGCATTTCATGGCTAGCTGCCCCCTTAATACGCACCAGACACCCAGGAATTACAATTACCCCTCTGGGTCCTATCGTCCGGCCCGGGCCCTCTGTGTTAACCAAGAGGCCCCTATGGAGGGATATGTGGGGCCGCTTCACGAGGTGGACCCTGTATATGCTGCCTCAGATAACCGCCAGCACCATCGGCAGAAGGTATGGCTCGAGGGGCGATCTACAGAGGGATTGAGAGACACAGGGGCTACTATCACGCTGGTACAGAGTCATTTGGTGCCAGAGCACAAGCGATCCGGACAGACTGTGGCCGTTAGAGTGGCGGGGGGGGATGTGTACAAAATTCCAACAGCTCAAGTGCATCTTGATTGGGGAGCGGGAAAGGGGGCTGTGAACGTGGGCATAATGGATAATTTACCTGCCGAAGTACTACTGGGCAACGATTTGGGCCCCATGACTTCTGCCTATGCTCCAGTATGCAACAACGAGGCGGACCCAGTGACTACACGGGCCCAAGCCCGGATGGAGCGAGAGCTCTCACCAGTGCGGGAGACACAGGTAAGACCTACCCCGACCTTGCCTGACATGTTAGGCCCCATACCCTGGGACACCCCAGATGCTTTCGAGACAGAGTCTAAGACTGACCCGACTTTACAAAAGTACCGGGAACGAGCAGAGACCGGAGGGGGCGGGGCAGATAACGAAACATTCTTATGGGAAAAAGGGAAAATATACCGCTGGACAGAGAAAAGGGGACAGCGTAGGCGACAGCTGGTAGTGCCCCACAAATACCGTCAAGAAATCCTCAAGATAGGCCACGACATCCCCTTAGCAGGCCACCTAGCCGTAACCCGTACCCTACACCGCATTACTCACACGTTCTTTTGGCCAGGGGTGCACGCTGACGTTAGAACTTACTGTAACACCTGCGATGTGTGTCAACGAGTAGGAAGGCGAGGCGATCACCCTAAAGCCCATCTAGTAAATATGCCCATTGTAGAGGAACCCTTCAGCCGGGTTGCTATTGACCTAGTGGGACCACTGGCTACCCCTAGTCCCTCCGGTAAGCGCTACATTCTTACCGTAGTGGACTACGCTACCAGGTACCCAGAGGCTGTCGCCCTATCCAACATACAAGCGGATACGGTAGCGAATGCACTAGTACAGGTGTTCTCCCGGGTAGGATTTCCAAAAGAAATCCTATCCGACCGAGGCACCCAATTTACGGCTGAATTGACCCAACAACTCTGGCAGGTTTGCAAAATTAAGTCCCTCCTGAGCTCCCCATACCACCCCCAGACGAACGGGCTGTGTGAGAGGTTCAATGGGACCCTCAAGCAAATGCTCAAGACGTTCACTCAGGAATACCGAGACTGGGAACGCTTCCTGCCGCACCTCCTATTTGCTTATCGGGAGGTGCCCCAGGAAACGACAGGGTTCTCTCCCTTCGAGTTGCTCTACGGAAGAAAGGTACGGGGACCCCTAAACCTGATCCGGGAGCACTGGGAGGGAGAGATGGAGGCTGACGGTGTCCCCATTGTGCCATACGTGCTGGAACTCAGGGACCGAATGGAGCAATTAGCCAAATCCGTGCGGGCTAATCTCCAGTTGGCCCAGAGAAGACAGAAAGTATGGTACGATCGGGGGGCCCGAAAGAGAATCTTCACCATAGGACAAAAGGTGTTAGTACTTAAGCCGGTGAAGACAGACAAATTGCAGGCGTCCTGGCAGGGTCCCTACCAGATCGTAGAGAAAAGGGGAGACACCACTTATGTGATAGCTAGCTGCCATGACAACAATCTTAGAAAGACATTCCATGTAAACATGCTCAAGGAATATTTTGAGCGACCAGAGAACGTGACGGCCGTATGTTGTTCCCCTCAGGAAGACCCCGACAGTCTACCCATTCCAGACCTCTTAGAAAAGAGTCTCCCCACAGGTATAGTGGCTCAGGTTCAGATAGGAGACCGACTTAGCCCCACTGAAAGGGAGCAGCTCAGCCAACTCCTCCAGTCCAAACACCTCACCTTCTCCCCGAAGCCAGGGTACACTACTTTAACCACCCACCAGGTAGATACTCCGGGACAAGCTCCCTTGCGCCAGGCTCCGTACCGAATCCCCGAAGCAGTTAGGACAGGAATGAAGAAGGAGATCGATGAGATGCTCCAGCTCAGGGTAATTGAGCCCTCCGATAGTCCCTGGGCCTCCCCAGTTGTCTTGGTGCCCAAGAAAGATGGGACCACCCGGTTCTGCGTAGACTATCGGAGGCTCAATGAAAAAACCGTGACTGACGCTTACCCTATGCCCAGGGTAGACGAGCTACTCGATCGTATAGCCAGGGGAAATTACCTGACCACTATTGACCTCTGCAAAGGTTACTGGCAGATTCCCCTGGCCCCGGAGGCTATCCCCAAGTCGGCATTCGTCACCCCATTCGGCTTATATCAGTTTAGGGTAATGCCGTTTGGGATGAAGAATGCCCCAGCTACATTCCAGCGCTTGGTGGATAGGCTCCTGGATGGCTTCCAGAGTTTTGCTTGCGCCTACCTGGACGACATAGCGATCCACAGTGAGTCCTGGGAGGACCACTTAGCTCATGTAGGAATGGTTCTGGATCAGATCCGGGCTGCTGGCCTGACTCTGAAGCCAGAAAAATGCCACTTTGGGATGGCCGAGGTACAGTACCTGGGTCACCGGGTGGGGTGTGGAAAGCAGCGACCAGAGCCGGCCAAAATAGAAGCTGTTGCCAATTGGCCCACCCCCATCACTAAGACTCAGGTCCTAGCCTTCCTGGGCACGGCAGGGTACTATAGACGGTTCGTACCAGACTACAGCACACTTGCCAAACCCCTGACTGACTTGACCAAGAAGAACTTACCTCGACAGGTCCTGTGGTCTCCCCACTGGGAAACGGCTTTCCAGGCTCTCAAAAATGCTCTAATTAACGCTCCTGTCTTGGCGGCCCCAGCCCTTAACAAACGTTTTATCGTCCATACAGATGCTTCCATGTTCGGGCTGGGAGCCGTCCTCAGCCAAGTAGGCGAAGATGGAGGGGAGCATCCAGTTGCCTACATCAGCCGGAAGCTCCTGCCCCGCGAAGTCAGCTATGCAGCGGTCGAAAAGGAGTGTTTGGCTTTGGTGTGGGCATTAAAGAAATTGACTCCCTATTTATATGGTCAGGAGTTCACCCTGGTCACCGACCATAACCCGTTGGTGTGGCTGAACCGGGTCTCTGGAGATAACGGCAGGCTATTACGTTGGAGCTTATCGTTGCAACCCTTCAATTTCACCATTACTTACAGACCTGGGAAACAGAATGGCAACGCCGACGGGTTGTCCAGACAAACCGACCTCAGCCCCGCATAACCAGCGTTCTGGACAGCCTTAGTCTGCCCCGAAAAGGGGTCAGACCGTGTCTGCCAGAGTGTTCCACAGAAAGGGAGCACTGTTACAGAAGCATTAGTTATTTTGTTGTGAAGAGCTTATTTCCCAGCAGCAATGCCTGAACCAGCAAGCCAGCGCCTAAGAAGGGCTCCAAGAAAACCGTAACAAGTATCATTTCATAAAGAGTTAACTTTTTTTTCAGCTTTTAGAAACTATTGTCTAATCACCTCTGGAGCCAGACTGCTAATTGATAAGATGAACTTGTAAACTTGTTATCTTAAGTACTGTAATCCTATTGTGGCCTGTCAAAGGACATTGCTCTCTATCTAACTGTGTGATGGGGGATTTTGTGCTTTCCCCCCCCCCCCCCTGGGAGTGCCCTGTGTGCATGTAACCTTAAAAAAAAAAGCAGGCTGGGCATCCCAGTCCTGAGTTCTTGTTTGACCCTCAATCGCAGCGTTGACTCGTTTTTGTGGGCAGAAGGGTATCCTAGCTGTACTGCAGCTAAGGGAGATTATTCTATATTTGCGAGACTCATATAGAATACTATGGAAAGCAGCTTCTCCCCTCTTTAGCAATAGGGATCCAGGCTACTAAGCGGTCCATCTCTCAGCGAGACTAAGGGTAACCGTAACATTCACTAATTGTATTTGCCTCACTTTTACACAGACTTTGACATTCGTAGCATTATTCCGTCTTTTCCTTTGGTTAGCTGGTAAATCAGCTCTGCAGTTTTTACTCAGCATTTTAAACTGTGCTTATTATTTTAGTATATCCGCATTGTGCCTATTTTTTCTATTTTTGCTTATAATTTTAATATATTCAAATTGTGTTTTTAAATACAATTTTTTAGTAAAAATTGAAATGAATAGATTTATCATATACTCCTTTTGAGTTATTTTACAATTAATTCTATTAACTCTGTTTGTAACTATTATGCAAAGATTTATACCCACGCCATCTAAGTCATTTTACTGCTGGCTAAATCTCAATTTATCGGTTAGGTTGGAACTACAATAATAATCCCCTAACTTTTTATATCCAACTCACTGTTATCTTACCTTCCTATTTTATTCAGTCTCAAAAAAACGGCCCTTAAGACAGAAGGTCTAGCCTTAAAGGAAGTGGCCAAGGCTAGCAACTGGACATCCAAACAAGATCTGCATACCAAAATCTGTGAGGCCATGCAGGTGCTATCAGAAACGCATAAGATTGTTCCATTATGATCTTGGAGATCACCCTTGGAAGAAAAACCAGAGGCAGAAAAATGTAAGCAGATTGGTAAAACCAAGGAACTACTAGAGCATCCACTATCTCTGCCTGAGGATCCTTGGACCTGGAAAGATACCTGGGAAGCTTCTTGTTTAGACAAGAGGCCATCAGATCTATTTCTGGAAGACCCCACATTTGTACAAGATGAAAAAACACATCTGGATGGAGAGACCACTCCCCAGGATGTAAAGACTGACGGCTGAGATAATTCGCTTCCCAATTGTCTACACCTGGGATATGAATCGCAGAAATTTGACAAGAGTTGGATTCCACCCAAGAAAGTATCCAAGATACTTCTTTCATTGCTAAAGGACTGCGAGTCCCTCCTTGATGATTGACATATGGCACTGTTGTGATATTGTCTGTCTGAAAACAAATGAATGATTCTCTCTTTAATAGAGGCCAAGCCTGAAGTGCCCTGAAAATAGCACAGAGTTCTAAAATATTGATTAATAACCTCACCTCTTGAGGATACTAAACCCCTTGTGCTGTCAGAGACCCCCAGACAGATCCCCAACCTGTAAGAAAAAAAGTACAAAGCTAAATCGGACCTATTACTCCATCAACTTAAAAATGCATATAATAGATACCTGAGATGTCCCCCAATACAAAACAAAAATAAATACTATGAAATCAAACGACAAAGGGACTCATACCTACTAGGCAACTCACTACATACATTAAACAAGACATCGGGAATGTTTTATCGATTCGGAAATAAAAACAGGAAAATACTTAGTGGCACTGACAAAAATATTTATTAAAAGCACGTGATCCAACAACTAGTATTAAAATAGAACAAGCAGTGGTATCTGACAATAATGAAATATCTAAAGTTTCTTTATATAATGCCCTTCTTACAGGGGAAACAGATATTTCCAATAGGTTCGTAGAAGCTCACATCAGCTTGATTGCTAAACCAGGTAGAGACCCGACTCTGAGAGAGTCGTATCGCCCAATATCGTTATTAAACAATGATTACAAAATCCTCACAAAAATCCTAGCAAAAAGGCTAGCTAAATCTGTGCAACTAATTGTCCATAAGGATCAAACTGGTTTTGTAAAGGGCCGGTAGTCGGTGTTGAACATTCGGAAACTACAAATTCTTCTATCACACTACTGGGTATCTCAGGGAAGGAAGACCAAAACTCCCATGTTGCTAAGGGCCTGCCTTCTCGCAGTAGATAGCAAAGAAAAACATGTAGAAAGCGGTGCTTCAGGATAAATTCAAAACTGAACACTTTATTCGTTATTTACATATCACAGCATGGACTTAGATAAAACAAAGCACTTGCAAGTGTCAGACAAAGGGAGTAGATGCCAAGAAGTCCTTCGACAAGGTCCTATGGGGACATTTATTTAATACACTAGATAAATTCAGAATACAAGGGTACTTTGTTGATATCATTAAAAAAATTATACTCTACCTCTCAAGCCGTGCTGATTATTAATGGCATGGTGTTAGAGAGCTTTAAACCATACAGAGGTACAAGACAGGGTTGCCCCCTTTCCCCGTTGCTCTTTGATTTGGCAAATCGAACTGCTGGCTACAAAAATTAAATCCACCATACCGGGACTAAAGTTAGGCCCAGAAACTTTGCATCTCTCCCTATATGCGGATAATATGGTACTAATAATCCCAGATCCACCCAAAAATATACTTGCCCTCATGTCTTTTATCGAATTGTTTGGAAAAATATTTGGTTACCAAATTAATAGGGACAAATCTGAACTTTTGTGGTTAAATCAGGTGGGGGCGAACAAGTCCCCTCCTTCCAATTTAAAATAGTCAAAAATAGTTTCAAATATCTAGGTATACAACTAGACAGAAACCCAAACAACCTTAAAGAGATAATCATCACTACTCAAATCCTGGAATAATCTACCTCTCTCACTTTCAGGGAGAATAAACATAATCAAGATGACAATATTTCCAAAAATACTGTACACATTTCAAATGCTCTCACTCTTAATAAAAAAAAACAGGATCTTAAATTATTGACTAAGGCAATCCTTAACCTAGAATTATACAATTGGGCGGCATTGGGGAAGATATTATTGGACTGGTTGACGTGTGGTAGTTGTTTCATGATTCCACACCTGGAGAGGGAACCGATTGCCCCCTGGACCTTAGAAATGCTCCCACTTTTAACAAAACCACAATTTACAGGGATAGTGGGGCTGCTCTTACCCATTAGTGAACCCTTAAAGGCCTGGCAAAAAATCTATAAATGGCTGGAAATAGATAATACATATTACAAATACCTTCTACGGGATAAACCGGACTTCATTGCTGGTTTCTCCACTAAACCCTTTAAAGTGTGGTATGAAATGGGGATAAAAACAGTTAGCCAGCTACTGATAAACGGAAGAAAAGAAATCCATACCTTTCAAAATTTGAGGAAAGAGTTTGATCTACCGATACAACATCATTTCGCGTACCTACAGGCAAAACTCTACACCCAAAAATTACTTAAAAAAACAATTAACATAACGGGACATCCAGGTTTAGAATTTACCATTACACTATTTAAAATGGCAATCACTCACTCAATCTCCTTTCTATACAAAACATTACTTCAACTAGTGGAGAAAGAAAACATTAACTTAATCACAACAAAATAGTCCAACCTCCCAGATAATTTAATAACAAGCCAGAAAATTATAGATAGCTTCCAGCTCATAAAAAAAAGGCAGCATTAGCCTTGGAGCTAAGAGAAACAAATACTAAAATTACTACACCAGGCGTACATAACACCAAGTTTTTTGAAAAAATGGAACACAGAAATATATAACATTTGCCCAAAATGTAGCTTCCCAGATCCAGACATCATACACTTTGTCATAAATTGCCCAAAATGTTAAGGAGGTACTGGGCACAGGTTGCATATTGATAAAAAAATAACACAACACTATCTACCACTTGATTTAAAGATCATACTATTACTTGATCTACCTAGCACACTAAGCCAAATATTGGCTGACATGCACAATACCAACGCTTGGTGAATTAAAGAATATCATGCTAAGCCAATTAGCTAGGGAAAAATGGGACACAATGGGAGATCCAAACAACAGAACTACGAAATGCATAAATAAGTGGGAACCTTTCATACTGTCACTAGATGAGGAAATGCAAAAACAAATCACTTACCCACTTAGAAACACACATATTATTATTTTAGAAAAGCAACTTACAGAACAATGGACCTATGACTGAGGAAACAAACAAATGACTACTTCCCTGATCCAGGAATAAAACACAGGGTACGGAATATTTGTCTCCCTCACTAGATTCACACTGCACTAATATTATGATAGAAATAAAAAGACAGAATGGACTTGGTGAAAGGCCTCTAATAAGAATTCAACAAAGGTTTAATAGTAAGCTATAATTCAACATTGTTTATTGGTTCATTTTATTTGAAGGTTTTGAGAAGTTTAGGTTAATTAAAATGTGGAAAGAAGAGCAGACAAGACTACTAGAATGCTATACCTTTTAACATGGACCAAAGAATGATTATAAAAAAAATGTGTATGTCAATGCTTGCTCTCATACAGCTTTAATAAAGAAAGTTTGAAAGAAAGAAAAAAGGACTTTGCAAAAGAACTTACTTTGAATTTAAAATAAGCAGTAGAATATTTTTTAGCAAATCCAATGATTAGTTTCATGTGACAGCCATCAGCCAATCACAAAATGTATATATGTATATACTATACACCATAGCACATGCTCGATAGGAGCGGGAGCCTCAGACAGTGTGCACATAAAAAGAATGTGCACGTTTTGATAAAGGCGGTTTATAAGAAAGTTTTTTTTAAATCGCTGATTTATCTGAATCATGTAACTTTTATTTTGAATTTAGTGGCCCTTTAAGCATTTTCTGCTGATGATACTAAAGTAATAATAATTAAAGGGACAGTTCACCTTAAATCTCTCTTCTCTTTACATTTGTTCCCAATGCTCCATTTTACTTGCTTGGGTGTATTAAATTGGTGTCAAATAGCTCATTTGCCTTTATTTCAGTATTTGAAATAGCAGATTTTGCCTGTGGTATCCATACCTATACTTAAAGTTTCTATACTTAAAGGACCAGCAACTATCCAGTAGAGGGTTAATAACACAGCAATACAAAATAATATTTATGGAAACTATTTTAATTAGAGGTAAAGCTTCCTAGATAGAAGATATTACAAATACAGACATCTCCTAACCATAGAAAGCACACCCCTGCCAACTTGGAATTTCACGATTTGCAGTCATTTTTCATATTCAGTGACATCCCAGTAAGAGACGTCATAGGAAGAGACGTCACATGAAGTAAAGCAATATGCAAAAATATATATTTTTCCACTTAAAATGTAACTTTTACTATAGTAGTTATAGTTAGAAAAGGCAGCATAAAATAAAATTATATTTTATCAATTAGTAAGGGGCTTCGTGTTTATTTAGTGTAAAAAAAGGGGCTTATCTACCCTACTATAGGGCAATACAGGACACAGTTCCTAAATAGAGGCTCTTAAATTTACCCAATATCATTGATTTTTCCCCTCCTCATATAGACAACCTAAAATCAGCAATCAGTACTTTATACCAGTCACAGTTACAGAGTTGTGTTTATAACTATTTTTCTGGCACGCTAGATACAACTTCTATTTCTGCTGCCTTTTCTAACTATAACTTAGTAAAAACTATATATTTTATGTGTAGAAAGAGCACACTTTTCCCTATTCTCTTAATAGGATTTTTTCTTTGATTTAGATTTTTAGAAATGTTAAAGAATAAAAATAATTCATTTAGTTTAGAATTTGTAGCAGTAAACAGTCTACATCATTATCCAAAATGTATTAAAGGGCCACTAAACCCAAAATCTTTCTTTCATGATTCAGATAGAGAATAGAAATTTAAACAACATTACAATTTACTTCCATTATTTATTTTGCTTCATTTTTTAAATATCCTAATTTGAAGAAAGAGCAATGCACATGGTGAGCCAATCACACAATGCTTCTATGTGCAGCAACCAATCAGCAGCTAGTGAGCATATCTAGATATGCTTTTCATCAAAGAATATCAAGAGAATAAAACAAATTAGATAATATAAGTAAATTAGAAAGATATTTAAAATTGCATTCTCTTTCTAATTTATAAAAGAAAAAATGTTTATTTCAGGATTCAGACAGAGCATGCAAATTTAAGCAACTTTCTAATTTATTCCTATTATCAATTTTTCTTTGTTCTCTTGGTATCTGTATTTGAAAAGCAGGAATGTAAGCTTAGGAGCCGGCCTATTTTTGGTACATTTAGACACCAATCGGCAAGCACTACCCATGTGCTGAACAAAAAATGGGCCGGCTCCTAAGCTTACATTCCTGCTTTTTAAATAAAGATACCAATAAAACTTAGACAAATTGATAATAGGAGTAAATTAGAAAGTTGCTTAAAATTGCTGCTCTATTTGAATCATGAAAGAAATTTTTTTTGACTTTCATATCCCTTTAATTCTTCCAAAAGACCATAAAAATAGAAGCATTCTTGCACTATATATATATATACCGTTGCTCTAACGGGTTACAGCGCAAATGATAACTGTTGGATATTTTTAACAGCATGTCACGTAGCCGTCTATGGGGGAAGAAGTTAGGTTGCAGTATTCGAAGTCCTGAAGTTATTGCGCACGCCGCTATGGACTTTCGCTCTCAGGCTAAGTATTTACTTTCAATTTGTAATACGTGCGCTAACCAGGCAGTGATTTTTTTTTACTTTGAGCTCAGTTAGTGCACAAGCGAAAACGTTATTTAGCGCATTACTTGTGATCGAGCCCATAGAGTACTAATGGCAACTGAGCTTCTATGACCCTATCTAGGTTTACTCTTTACAAAAAATATATAACAAAAAGACCAAACAGAAACTCTATGCTGTATATGAATCATCAAGACTTAGTTTTGTCTTTACATTTAAGCTCCATCTTCCTGATGACGAATGGGCTGTTTTTCTCAAATTAGTTACAACATCCTCCTATTCCCTGAATTACTAGAATATAAAATATTGCATCGTTGGCACTTTGCCCGTACTAAATGACATTCCCTCTTCCCATCTATATCCTCCTACTGAATGAGTAGTGGCATCGCTAACTATATCATAGGCTGCAGTGCCCAGTACTTGTTTACAACATGCTCACAAAACTCCTATATTACCCTCTCTGACCTTGCACTGTTCTCTATTGGAATGCAGCTATTTCTATAGATAAACTCTTCACCCAAATCCTCTCAGCAGCTAAATTAGTTATCCCCAAGCTTTGGAAGGACAATATAAGGTCTGAATCCATCTTAAAGGGATAGGAAAGTCATAATTCAACTTGCACGATTTAGATAAGACACTGTCTTAAATTCACTTCTATTTTCAAATGTGGTTTCTTCTCTTGGTATCCCTTGTTGAAAAAGAATATGCACATATCCTACGTTAGTAAGAGCTGCTGCTGATTGGTACCTGCACTCTTGTGATTGGCTAACTAGATGGGTTCAGCTAGCTGCCAGCAGTGCAATGCTGTTCTTCAGCAAAGGATAACAAGAGAATTAAGCACATTTTATAATAAGAAGTAAATTGGAAAGTTGGGTGAAATCGTCCATTCTATAGTTATAAATCATGAAAGAAAATGTTGGGGTTTCCTGTCTATTTAAAACATTCATTTGGAGAGGTTCACTATATCACAATATCTGAACTCTCAAGGAAAACCTCTGTATAGTGTGTGAGTGAAACCCGATGCGTGATAACTTCAGATATCGCAACACTGTTAACTTCTCCCCATAGACTTCAATGGAGAGCACTGAAGAAAAAAAAATACTTAATCGCTGGAATGTTAGCCCGAAACCGCGTTAGACCTACAGCGCTAAACCCGAAGGTAGTTCATATTTTACATTCCAATGTTCTCCACATAGAAGAAAATATTTACATGTGTGTGTATATATAGAGTACATTTTGTGTAAAACATATCTATATGAATATATAGGTTTAGATATATAAGTATTTAACAATATACAGAACATTTTCTTATAAGTGAAGAACATTGGAATGTAAAACACTGTTAAATAATAAAATTGTCAAAGGATCAGTAAATACAGTAGTTTTCCATAATCAACAAATGCACAATACAAAGGCAATGCACTAGCACTTAGAGGGATATTTATCAAGCCGTCAACCGCAAATACACTGGAATTCCGCAGCGTATTTGTGGCGAGCCTGATTTGACCTATTTATCAAACCCCACAGACCGGCAAAAGTAGAATTTTGTGACGTAACATACAATCCGCCGGTCTCAGTCCGACACAGATCGATGCTTACGTCACTACAGATGTTCCGAATACAAATTCGGCACTATCTGACAACTTTTGCCATTTATCAAACTTCTAACAGGTACGCTCGCGGCTATTCTGGCCCAGCGTACCTGGTTTTCAATCCACCACCCTGGAGGCCGCGGATGCCATAGAAATCAATGGGAGTCTGAAAGCAGCGAAAGCTTATGTTCGATGCTGCCAGATATCCCATTGATTTATATAGTAGAAAACCAGTAACGTTTACACCTAACACCCTAACATAAGCCCCGAGTCTAAACACCCCTAATCTGCCACCCCCGACATCGCCGCAACCTACATAATGTTATTAACCCCTATCCCACCGCTCCCCGACACAACTAAATAAACGTATTAACCCCTATCCCGCCACCCCCGGAGCACACCGCAACAAAATAAATATATTAACCCGTATCCCGCCACCTCAGGAGCCCATCGCAAATCTAATAAAGTTATCAACCCCTATCCCCCCGCTCCCGAACCCCTCCGCAACTAAATAAATGTATTAACCCCTTAACCCCTGGCCTCCCACATCACTACCACTTACTAAACCTATTAACCCCTAAACCGCCAGCCCCCCACATCACCATAAACTAAATTAAGCTATTAACCCCTAAACCTAACAACCCGCTAACTTTACATTAAATATTAACTCATCCCTATCTTATAATAAATTAAAATGTACCTTTAGAATTAAAATAAACTATAAACTATTAATTAACCTACCCTAACTATTATACTAAAATTACATTAAATTAACAATTAAATTAACTATATTACATATTTAAAAACCTAACTCTACTCAAGTTATTTAAATCTACTATAAAGAATTACTAAGTTACAAAAAAATAACAACGAAATTATCAAATATTTAAACTAATTACACCTAATCTAATAGCCCTATCAAAATAAAAAAGCCCCCCCCAAAATAAAATGCAGCACAGTTAACGGCTTGATAGATAGGCCTCATATGAGTAATAGATTTTTTTTCTGACAAATTTTAAAAACTTATGTCTATTTTCATTTCCCCTGTACCATGTGACAGCCATCAGCCAAACACAAATGCATATATGTACCATGTGACAGCCATCAGCCAAACACAAATGCATATATGTACCATGTGACAGCCATCAGCCAAACACAAATGCATATATGTACCATGTGACAGCCATCAGCCAAACACAAATGCATATACGTATAGTCTCTGAATTCTTGCACATGTTTAGTAGGAGCTGGAGACTCAAAGAGTGTCAATATAAAAAGACTATGCACATTTTTTTGATGGAAGAAAGTTGTTTAAAATTGCATGCTCTATCTGAATCATGAGTTTAGTTTTGACTTGAGTGTCCCTTTATATTATTTTTCAACTTTTAAGGTTTTTGAGTAAAGAGGGCTCCAAAGTGTATATATGTGTTCATATTTATGTATATACATAACACATAAATACACAGATTTACATATCTACTGTGGGTACATACAGTATCTCACAAAAGTGAGTACACCCCTCACATTTGTGTAAATATTTTATTATATCTTTTCATGTAACAACACTGAAGAAATGACACTTTTCTACAATGTAAAGTAGTGAGTGTACAGCCTATATAACAGTGTAAATTTGCTGTCCCCTCAAAACAACACACAGCCATTAACGTCTAAACCATTGGCAACAAAAGTGAGTACAACCCTAAGTGGAAATGTCCAAATTGGGCCCAATTAGCCATTTTCCCTCTCCGGTGTCATGTGACTCATTAGTGTTACAAGGTCTCAGGTGTGAATGGGGAGCAGGTGTGTTAAATTTGGTGTTATCGCTCTCACACTCTCTAATACTGGTCACTGGAAGTTCAACAGGGCACTTCATGGCAAGGAACGTTCTGAGGATCTGAAAAAAAGAATTGTTAATCTACATAAAGATGGTCTAGCCTATAAGAAGATTGCCAAGACCGTGAAACTGAGCTGCTGCACGGTGGGCAAGACCAAATAGCAGTTTCACAGGACAGGTTCCACTCAGAACAGGCCTTACCATGTTTGACCAAAGAAATTCCTCAGCATCATATCCAGAGGTTGTCTTTCCTCAGCATCATATCCAGAGGTTGTCTTTGTATGAGTGCTGCCAGCATTGCTGCAGAGGTTGAAGGGGTGAGGGGGTCAGCCTGTCAGTGCTTAGACCATATGCTGCACACTGCCTCAAATTGGTCTGCATGTCTGTCATCCCATAAGGAAGCCTCTTCTAAAGATGATGCACAAGAAAGCCCGCAAACAGTTTGCTTAAGACAAGCAGACTAAAGACATAGATTACTGGAACCATGTCCTGTGGTCCGATGAGACCAAGATAAACTTATTTGGTTCAGATGGTGTCAAGAGTGTGTGGCGGCAACCAGGTGAGGAGTACAAACACAAGTGTGTCTTGCCTACAGTCAAGAATGGTGGTGGGAGTGTCATGGGCTGGTCCTGCCGGCACTGGGGAGCTACAGTTCATTGAGGGAACCGTGAATGCCAACATGTACTGTGACATACTGAAGCAGAGCATGATCCCCTCCCTTCGGAGACTGGGCCGCAGAAAAAGTCCAGCACTCACTCACAAGCTCTCAACTAAGATAAAAAGCAGCAATGGAAGAATTAGTTACCGCATCTGGCCAAATGGGAAAAGCCTAGGCACCTCGTCAAGGTCTCTTCCAAATAAACCTGTGTGTGTGTGTGTTTTATATATATATATATATATATATATATATATGGAGAGAGAGAGTGAGTGAGAGAGTGTGAGTGAGAGAGTGAGTGAGAGTGAGAGTGAGATTGAGTGAGAGGCACACACATATTTAACACATCTGTCAATACTGAATGTGAAGGAATTTTCTGCCTTTTAACCTGGATTCACAACCTAACACCACCTGCAATGCTCTCATGCGCGCACTACCCTTTCAATAAAGCAATACAGAAGAAATATTTGACCTCTAACACGTGACAGAAAAAGTATGAACCAACTAGAAATTAGTTTACAAATCTGTCAGAGATATAGATACAATCACTAAGGGCCCAATAATAAAAAACTCGCCATTATGAAGAGAAATCATGCTAAATATATGGGGATTTTCTTAGACCTTTTATTGTAATGTAGGATTCTCTCCGTCACATACAGAACCCTGGATAAACAGCTCTCAAGCTAAAATGTGAATTTCTTTATTTCTTTGAGGGACCTCGTCGTATTGATGAGACTTCTTCAATCATCTCGCCTGACCAGAAAGCTTTAGATCAGACCCTTAATATTTACTTTTAAAAACTTTACGTGAATTAGAAAGAATATTCTGCAAACCAGGGTGAAATGTAATAAAACTAGTGAAACAGGAAAGGTGAAGTAAGGTCACAGTAATCTTGTTCATACTGGTCAGAGTTCCAGAGTGAGAATCTCTCACATGATAATATATACAGAGACTGTGTGTGTTATAAACTCACGATACCTACCCTATACACAGCATAATGTGTTCCCAGCTGCACGCCTTGTTCTGCAATTAGACACTTAGAGCTAGATTACGAGTAGCGAGCTCACTGTAGTGTGTAAACGATATAGGGAAAAAGAGAGCATTTTACAAGTTGAAATTAAATGCGTTCGCTTGAGCACAATCAAATTTAATGCGTGTCCGGGTAGTGTGACTTCAGAGCTCTGGATATATATATATAGATATATATATATATATATATATAGATATATATATAGATATATATATATATATATATATATATATATATATATATATATATATATATATATATATATATATATATATATATATATATACATACACACACACACACAGATAGATAGCACTCGCACTCCGGGCTGAATATATACACTAACCCAGGCTGCTGCTAAACAATAACTATAGAGCAGGAAGAAAGCGCACTCCAAAAGGGAAAAATTTCAACTTGATCACTTTAATGTGAACATTTTCGTGCTAATCAGTCCGTCTTCAGACATAAACATTCACATTAAAGTGATCAAGTTGAAAATTATCCCATTTGAAGTGCGATAGAGATTCAAAAATTTAAGATAGAGATAAAAAATGTAAACCTAAAGTAATACCCCTATAAAAATAAAAAAATACCCCCCCCCCAAATAAATACACCCACTAACCTAATACTAAACTACCAATTGCCCTTAAAAGGGCCTTTTGTAGGGCATTGCCCTAAGTTAAACAGCAATTTTACATTTAAACATTACTTAATCCTCCCTAACAGTAAAACCCCCCACCAACCAAACCCCCCAAAATAAAAAAATAATACTAAAAAAAAACTAAACTACCCATTGCCCCTAAAGGGACATATGAATGGGCATTGCCCTTAAAAGGGCAATCGGCTCTTTTTCAAGCCCAAAAAACCCTAATCTAAAAAAAAAAAAAAAAAACACCCCAAAAATTAAAATAAAAAAGCCTAATCCTAAACCCCAAATAGGTACTCACTATTCCTGAAGTCCGGCGGAGAAGGTCTTCTTCCAGACGGATCCATCATCTTCTATCTTTATCCGGAGTGAAGGCGGCGCGGAGCAGAGGTGCAGAGCTGTGTTCCAGATGCCTGGATCCTCAGCGGTGGTTCTTAACTGCAGCGGTCCTTGGAGCCGGTCATCGTGGCGGTGACGTTCCTCTGCAGCATGGAGGCTCCTCTTCATCCGATGTCCGTCGTACACCGAAGATTGAATGCAAGGTACCGCATTCAATTTGGTGATCCTTGCATTCCTATTGGATGAAATTTTGAAATCAGCCAATAAGATTAGAACTACTGAAATCCTATTGGCTGTTCAAATCAGCCAATAAGATTTCAGTAGCTCTCATCCTATTGGCTGATTTCAGAATTTCAGCCAATAGGAATGCAAGGTACCCCAATAAATATGGGGTACCTTGCCTTCAATCTTCAGTGTGCGATGGACGATTGCATGAAGAGGAGCCTCCACGCCATCGAGAACCGCTGCCGTTGAGGACCGCTGATGAGGATCCATACATTGGGGAAGCCAGCTCCGCACATCTGTTCCGCGCAGCCTTCGCTCTGGATGAAGGTAGAAGATGATGGAGCCGCCTGGAACAAGACCTTCTCCGCCGGGCTTCAGGAATGGTGAGTACCAATTTGGGGCTTAGTGTTAGGATTTTCTTTTTTTTTCTTTCTTTTTTTTTTTTTTTTTTTTTTTAGATTAGGGATTTAATGGGCTGGAAAAAAAAGAAAGAGTTGATTGCCCTTTTAAGGGCAGTAAAAGAGCTGAATGGGTAGTTTAGGTTTTTTTGTGTTAGTTTTTTTTAGTTTGGTGGGTGGGGCGGGGGTTTTACTGTTAGGGGGGATTTAGTAATTTTTAAATGTAAAATAGTTGTTTAACTTTACAAAAGGCCCTTTTAAGGGCTATTGGTAGTTTAGGGGGTGTTTATATTTTGGGGGGCTTTTTTATTTTCATAGGGATTAGGTTTATTTTTTATTATTTTGGATAATTATGTTTATTTTTTTCAGTAATTTTAGAGTTTTTTTATTTTAAGTTATATTAAGTTTAATTTAAGTGTAACTTAGTATTGGGGTTAATTTAGGGGGCTTAGTGATTAAATTAGTTATTTGCATTGTGGCGGTTTAGGAGTTAATAGGTGAATAAGGTTTATTACGATGTGGGGGTTTGGTGGTTAATAGGTTAATAAGGTTTATTGCAATGTTGGGGGTTGGTGGTTTAGGGGTTAATAGGTTAATTAGTTTTATTGCGATGTGGAAGTTTATCGGTTTAGGGGTTAATAGGTTAATAAGGTTTATTGCGATGTGGGGGGTTGGAGGTTAAGGGTTTAATATTTTAATTATGTTATTTGCGGATTAGGGGTTAATTACTTTATTATTTTGCAATGAGGGGGGTTTGCGGTTTAGGTGTTTGTTAATACTTTGTGCGGGTGGGTAGGTTTTTTTGTTCTACTTTGTGCGGGCGGTTACGTGTTTTTTTTTTGTTTTTTTTTAAGGCTTTGGGTTTGCCTACGCTGCATCCAGGTGGATTCCGAAAATGGGAGATATATAGGTATAGATATGTAATTTACATGAACATTATCAGAGATATATATATATATATATATATATATATATATATACAGGGAGTGCAGAATTATTAGGCAAATGAGTATTTTGCCCACATCATCCTCTTTATGCATGTTGTCTTACTCCAAGCTGTATAGGCTCGAAAGCCTACTACCAATTAAGCATATTAGGTGATGTGCATCTCTGTAATGAGAAGGGGTGTGGTCTAATGACATCAACACCCTATATCAGGTGTGCATAATTATTAGGCAACTTCCTTTCCTTTGGCAAAATGGGTTAAAAGAAGGACTTGACAGGCTCAGAAAAGTAAAAAATAGTGAGATATCTTGCAGAGGGATGCAGCACTCTTAAAATTGCAAAGCTTCTGAAGCGTGATCATCGAACAATCAAGCGTTTCATTCAAAATAGTCAACAGGGTCGCAAGAAGCGTGTGGAAAAACCAAGGCGCAAAATAACTGCCCATGAACTGAGAAAAGTCAAGCGTGCAGCTGCCAAGATGCCACTTGCCACCAGTTTGGCCATATTTCAGAGCTGCAACATCACTGGAGTGCCCAAAAGCACAAGGTGTGCAATACTCATGGCCAAGGTAAGAAAAGCTGAAAGACGACCACCACTGAACAAGACACACAAGCTGAAACGTCAAGACTGGGCCAAGAAATATCTCAAGACTGATTTTTCTAAGGTTTTATGGACTAATGAAATGAGAGTGAGTCTTGATGGGCCAGATGGATGGGCCCGTGGCTGGATTGGTAAAGGGCAGAGAGCTCCAGTCCGACTCAGACGCCAGCAAGGTGGAGGTGGAGTACTGGTTTGGGCTGGTATCATCAAAGATGAGCTTGTGGGGCCTTTTCGGGTTGAGGATGGAGTCAAGCTCAACTCCCAGTCCTATTGCCAGTTTCTGGAAGACACCTTCTTCAAGCAGTGGTACAGGAAGAAGTCTGCATCCTTCAAGAAAAACATGATTTTCATGCAGGACAATGCTCCATCACACGCGTCCAAGTACTCCACAGCGTGGCTGGCAAGAAAGGGTATAAAAGAAGAAAATCTAATGACATGGCCTCCTTGTTCACCTGATCTGAACCCCATTGAGAACCTGTGGTCCATCATCAAATGTGAGATTTACAAGGAGGGAAAACAGTACACCTCTCTGAACAGTGTCTGGGAGGCTGTGGTTGCTGCTGCACGCAATGTTGATGGTGAACAGATCAAAACACTGACAGAATCCATGGATGGCAGGCTTTTAAGTGTCCTTGCAAAGAAAGGTGGCTATATTGGTCACTGATTTGTTTTTGTTTTGTTTTTGTATGTCAGAAATGTATATTTGTGAATGTTGAGATGTTATATTGGTTTCACTGGTAAAAATAAATAATTGAAATGGGTATATATTTGTTTTTTGTTAAGTTGCCTAATAATTATGCACAGTAATAGTCACCTGCACACACAGATATCCCCCTAAAATAGCTATAACTAAAAACAAACTAAAAACTACTTCCAAAACTATTCAGCTTTGATATTAATGAGTTTTTTGGGTTCATTGAGAACATGGTTGTTGTTCAATAATAAAATTAATCCTCAAAAATACAACTTGCCTAATAATTCTGCACTCCCTGTATATATATATATATATATATATATATAATAAAAAAGTACATTATTTTCTATGAGAAGAACATAGAAATGTAAAATATGTGTAACACACAGGGTTCTCAACTTAGAACTTATTATTAAATATATATATATATATATATATATATATATATATATATATATATATATATCAGATACTGTTCATGTAAAATACATAGCTATACCTAAATATCTATGGAAATAGATATATAGATATATATAGAAATATGTATATACAATAAAAAGGTCTTTGTTCTGTATGTGAAGAACGTTGGAATGTGACATTTTCTTAACTCCTGTCAGGTTAGTGCGCAAGTAAAAGTCTTTAGTTTCGTTTGTTTAATTTGCGCTCTCCATTACTTCTATCTGTGGTTGAGATAATTTATTAGAGTGCGTTGAGGTTGGCTCGTGGGCAAACTTTTTATCTTCAACAAAATGCCTCTGTCTTGTGAAGTTTACACTCAAACTGGAGTGCTAAATAACGCTCCACTCATAATCTAGTCCATATTGTGCAGATATAAACAAATGTAATTTGGTAGTCAAGAAGTTTAATACGCCCTAGGATGGAAAACAAGCTCTCTAGCTCACTTAAAATGTCACAGCTCAATTTTTTTTCAAGGGGCTAAAGAGGAACAATTACACAAGGACAGGATACTGAGGCAAAGTTCTAAATTTTAATTGTATCCGAACTATTGGTGTAGTTCACTCCTTATAAACACAAACCTATAGCTGCAGTCTTTTCATTTTGTATTCTTGTAAAACATATAATCAAACATGCAGAGACATTAAGAGCTTGTGTTACAAAGTGGCCATTATTCCTAATGAGGGACATTTATGTGAGCAGAACGGACACAGCCTGCATATTTTTAAAAAAGGGACAGTTGGGAGTATAATGTATTTTAGCAAAGCTTTGAGGTCCACTAACACGGTGAGGTTTTGCTTGGACTGGCTGCAGTGCTGGGCTACTTACCACCTGCTGCCCCAAAGCCAATTATTACAATTTCTCCCACCCCACTAAACATCACAAAAAGTGCAACCAGCCTCCATCACATCTGCTTTAGACAGATATGTTTGTGCCCTAGTGTTGGTGTGGACCATACTAATAGGGTATCACTGGGAACAAATGTGAAAATATCCCTAAGTGCACTGGAATAATTCTATTTCTCATGTATATATTAAGAAACTAAAAACATTTTTCAGATTATTTCTAATTAAAAACGTGTTCTGCACAGATAAAGTATCGCCAGTATAATGTGTGTGGACTGGTTTTGTGAATGAGCACCTGGTCCTTGTCCAGAATCTGAATTCCCCAGTGATTATACAGCAATACTTGTCTCTTACATAATACAGTTTTCATATATCTCGTTCCTCAGCAAAACCCATGTGTCATGTGGCGCACCAGTGGTCGAGAATAACCCGCTCTGGGCTGTGTCACACATGAGGAGGTAAGGTCAGTGCGGCTCCTATTTAAGACCACACTTCCTACTTTATCCATCACTGTGTATCCCCTAAACCCACACCTCTGAAGCAGCTCAGTAAGTCTGACAGTGTTACAGCCTTGAATTGAGAATAAAATATAAAAACGTATCCTGCTCATGGGGTTTCATTTAGGAGGCTAATCAGGTCTGTGCCTAGGGCAGCATATATTGAGGGGTAGTTGTATGGCATGATGCCTTCCACAGCCTATGCCCTTACTACCTCTACTGGAGGTTTGTTCTATGAGTAGAAAGAATAAATGACCTAAGCGAATACATGGGCTGGGGTTAGTAAAAGGACCAGTAGAATTGAATAAGTGACAAATACACAATAGAAGGACAATGCAATAGCACTTACTTGGAATTTAAAACAAGCAGAAGAATATTTTATGGCAAATTTCAAAGTTAATTCCCCCTGTATCATGTGACAGCCATTAGCCAATCACAAAATGCATATACATTGTGCACTTTTGCACATGCTCAGTAGGAGCGGCAGCCTCAGGCATTGTGCATATAAAATAAAGTGCATGCTCAGTAGGAGCGGCAGCCTAAGGCATTGTGCATATAAAATAAAGTGCATGCTCAGTAGCAGCGGCAGCCTCAGGCATTGTGCATATAAAATAAAAGTGCATGCTCAGTAGGAGCGGCAGCCTCAGGCATTGTGCATATAAAATAAATGTGCATGCTCAGTAGGAGCGGCAGCCTCAGGCATTGTGCATATAAAATAAAGTGCATGCTCAGTAGGAGCGGCAGCCTCAGACATTGTGCATATAAAATAAAGTGCATGCTCAGTAGGAGCGGCAGCCTCAGACATTGTGCATATAAAATAAAGTGCATGCTCAGTAGGAGCGGCAGCCTCAGGCATTGTGCATATAAAATAAAGTGCATGCTCAGTCGGAGCGGCAGCCTAAGGCATTGTGCATATAAAATAAAGTGCATGCTCAGTAGGAGCGGCAGCCTCAGACATTGTGCATATAAAATAAAATGCATGCTCAGTAGGAGCGGCAGCCTCAGGCATTGTGCATATAAAATAAAGTGCATGCTCAGTCGGAGCGGCAGCCTAAGGCATTGTGCATATAAAATAAAGTGCATGCTCAGTAGGAGCGGCAGCCTCAGACATTGTGCATATAAAATAAAGTGCATGCTCAGTAGGAGCGGCAGCCTAAGGCATTGTGCATATAAAATAAAGTGCATGCTCAGTAGGAGCGGCAGCCTCAGGCATTGTGCATATAAAATAAAGTGCATGCTCAGTAGGAGCGGCAGCCTCAGGCATTGTGCATATAAAATAAAGTGCATGCTCAGTAGGAGCGGCAGCCTCAGGCATTGTGCATATAAAATAAAGTGCATGCTCAGTAGGAGCGGCAGCCTCAGGCATTGTGCATATAAAATAAAGTAAATGCTCAGTAGGAGCGGCAGCCTCAGGCATTGTGCATATAAAATAAAGTGCATGCTCAGTAGGAGCGGCAGCCTAAGGCATTGTGCATATAAAATAAAGTGCATGCTCAGTAGGAGCGGCAGCCTCAGGCATTGTGCATATAAAATAAAGTGCATGCTCAGTAGGAGCGGCAGCCTCAGGCATTGTGCATATAAAATAAAGTGCATGCTCAGTAGGAGCGGCAGCCTCAGACATTGTGCATATAAAATAAAGTAAATGCTCAGTAGGAGCGGCAGCCTCAGGCATTGTGCATATAAAATAAAGTGCATGCTCAGTAGGAGCGGCAGCCTCAGGCATTGTGCATATAAAATAAAGTGCATGCTCAGTAGGAGCGGCAGCCTCAGACATTGTGCATATAAAATAAAGTGCATGCTCAGTAGGAGCGGCAGCCTCAGACATTGTGCATATAAAATAAAGTGCATGCTCAGTAGGAGCGGCAGCCTCAGGCATTGTGCATATAAAATAAAGTGCATGCTCAGTAGGAGCGGCAGCCTCAGGCATTGTGCATATAAAATAAAGTGCATGCTCAGTAGGAGCGGCAGCCTCAGACATTGTGCATATAAAATAAAGTGCATGCTCAGTAGGAGCGGCAGCCTCAGGCATTGTGCATATAAAATAAAGTGCATGCTCAGTAGGAGCGGCAGCCTCAGACATTGTGCATATAAAATAAAGTAAATGCTCAGTAGGAGCGGCAGCCTCAGGCATTGTGCATATAAAATAAAGTGCATGCTCAGTAGGAGCGGCAGCCTCAGGCATTGTGCATATAAAATAAAGTAAATGCTCAGTAGGAGCGGCAGCCTCAGGCATTGTGCATATAAAATAAAGTGCATGCTCAGTAGGAGCGGCAGCCTCAGGCATTGTGCATATAAAATAAAGTGCATGCTCAGTAGGAGCGGCAGCCTCAGACATTGTGCATATAAAATAAAGTGCATGCTCAGTAGGAGCGGCAGCCTCAGGCATTGTGCATATAAAATAAAGTGCATGCTCAGTAGGAGCGGCAGCCTCAGACATTGTGCATATAAAATAAAGTGCATGCTCAGTAGGAGCGGCAGCCTCAGACATTGTGCATATAAAATAAAGTGCATGCTCAGTAGGAGCGGCAGCCTCAGGCATTGTGCATATAAAATAAAGTAAATGCTCAGTAGGAGCGGAAGCCTAAGGCATTGTGCATATAAAATAAAGTGCATGCTCAGTAGGAGCGGCAGCCTCAGGCATTGTGCATATAAAATAAAGTGCATGCTCAGTAGGAGCGGCAGCCTCAGGCATTGTGCATATAAAATAAAGTGCATGCTCAGTAGGAACGGCAGCCTCAGGCATTGTGCATATAAAATAAAGTGCATGCTCAGTAGGAGCGGCAGCCTCAGGCATTGTGCATATAAAATAAAGTGCATGCTCAGTAGCAGCGGCAGCCTAAGGCATTGTGCATATAAAATAAAGTGCATGCTCAGTAGGAGCGGCAGCCTCAGGCATTGTGCATATAAAATAAAGTGCATGCTGAGTAGGAGCGGCAGCCTCAGACATTGTGCATATAAAATAAAGTGCATGCTCAGTAGGAGCGGCAGCCTCAGACATTGTGCATATAAAATAAAGTGCATGCTCAGTAGGAGCGGCAGCCTCAGACATTGTGCATATAAAATAAAGTGCATGCTCAGTAGGAGCGGCAGCCTCAGACATTGTGCATATAAAATAAAGTGCATGCTCAGTAGGAGCGGCAGCCTCAGGCATTGTGCATATAAAATAAAGTGCATGCTCAGTAGGAGCGGCAGCCTCAGGCATTGTGCATATAAAATAAAGTGCATGCTCAGTAGGAGCGGCAGCCTCAGGCATTGTGCATATAAAATAAAGTGCATGCTCAGTAGGAGCGGCAGCCTCAGGCATTGTGCATATAAAATAAAGTGCATGCTCAGTAGGAGCGGCAGCCTCAGACATTGTGCATATAAAATAAAGTGCATGCTCAGTAGGAGCGGCAGCCTCAGGCATTGTGCATATAAAATAAAGTGCATGCTCAGTAGGAGCGGCAGCCTCAGACATTGTGCATATAAAATAAAGTGCATGCTTTGATAATAAAAGTAAATTGGAAAGTGTTTTTAAATTGCTGCTCTATCTAAATCATGAAACTTTAATTTTGACTTTAGAAGGTTACATGGGCAGACATAATGCACCCTTCTGTCCCATCTGCTGTCACATCTATGTATCAGGTCATGTAAAGTTAGACATTTATTAAAGGGACGGAGCACTATTTATCTAGATTCAAGTATTTTACGCATGTTTAGTAAAATCTGACCGGAAGTGCAAGACAGATTGCTCACTGGCTGCTTTATTGGTGGATAGTGACAGGAATAAACATTTTACCAAAAAGTATAATTCCATTTATGTCCTCTTTTAAATGTAACATAATAACAACAACAACAACAACAACAACAACAACAACAAACAATAACAATAATAATAATAAACAATAACAATAAAAATAATAATAATAATAAACAATAATAATAACAATAACAATAATAATAATAATAATAAATAATAACAATAACAATAACAATAATAATAATAAACAATAACAATAATAATAATAATAAACAATAACAACAATAACAATAATAAAAAATAATAACAATAATAATAAACAATAACAACAATAATAATAATCAATAACAATAACAACAATAATAATAATCAATAACAATAATAAATAACAATAACAATAATAATAATAAACAATAATAATATTAATAAACAATAACAATAATAATAATAAATAATAATAACAATAACAAACAATAACAATAATAAACAATAATAATAATAATAATAATAATAATAATAATAATAATAATAAATAATAACATTAATAAATAATAACAATAAACAATAACAATAATAAACAATAATAATAAATGATAATAAAAACAATAACAATAATAATAATAATAAACAATAACAATAATACCAATAACAATAATAAATAATAATAATGATGATGATGATGTCATCATGAGTCACCAGACAAGGTCCTTATCTTATGGTGACAGTCCCTGAGCTGCTGGTAAATTACTATTTGTTTATTACTGAGTCAGACTGACCTGGGAAATCTCACATTCCTGAGCAAAGCAAAACATTATAGATGAGTGCAGCACGTGCACGCCCGTGGTACCTGCTTCAACCTGATTAACTGAACTGATCCGCCCCTTTAACAACTGCAGGAGAGGTCAGGAGCACAGTAGCAATCTCTTGCATTCAGACAGCATTAAGGGGACGGTAGCTAAATGAAACTCATGATTCAGACAGGGCTTGTCATTTTAAACCACATTCCAGTTTACTATTATTTAATTTGTCTTTGTTCTCTTGGTATCCTTTATTAAACAGTAAACCTTGGTAGACTGACAGGCACTCAGGAGCGTGCACATGTCCTTAGCACTCTATTTACCAGTATTTTCAACAATGTTTGTAGCAATGCTATACACTGTTGCAAATAGTTTCTTAAAATTGTTGTTCTTTCTATACTAGTGTTACTCAAATCCAGTCCTGATGACGACAAACTCGCCGCTTTGAGTGTTAAATTGTAATGTATGTGTCTATTATTCACACCCAGAACCTTGTATAGCTAAACAGCTCAGGTAACATATGAGTGACCTCAGATTAACATTTGCCGTACTAGAGGGATCTCGCCATACTCACAAGATGTGCTCGATCATCTCGCTAGAACAGTAGTGCCCAGATAATGCTGAAAAACACATGCACGCTCCTGATCTCCTATCAGCCTATCTAGTCTTACTCTTCAACAGGGATACCAAAAGAACAAAGTAAATTAGCAAGTTAATTACAAATTGCGTGCTCTGTCTGAGTCATGAACATTTAATAAAACCATTGGTTAATATATTTTACATTATAAAGTAATAATTCCTCTTCTTGACATTTTTTTTAAAAATAGGAATTTAACTGTTGTCATATAAAAAAATATTAATTAATCTTTTGCTAACACACATATATATATATATATATATATATATATATATATATATATATATATATAACATAATTTATGTAAGAATTTACCTGATACATTCATTTCTTTCATATTGGCAAGAGTCCATGAGCTAGTGACGTATGGGATATACATTCCTACCAGGAGGGGCAAAGTTTCCCAAACCTCAAAATGCCTATAAATACATCCCCCACCACACCCACAATTCAGTTTAACGAATAGCCAAGAAGTGGGGTGATAAGAAAGGAGCAAAAGCATCAACAAGGAATTGGAATAATTGTGTTTTATACAAAAAAAATCATAACCACCATAAAAAGGGTGGGTCTCATGGACTCTTGCCAATATGACAGAAATGAATTTATCAGGTAAATTCTTACATAAATTATGTTTTCTTTCATGTAATTGGCAAGAGCCCATGAGCTAGTGACGTATGGGATAGCAAATACCCAAGATGTGGAACTCCACGCAAGAGTCACTAGAGAGGGAGGGATAAAAATAAAGACAGCCAATTCCGCGGAAAAATTAATCCACATCCAAAATCAAAAGTTTTAATCTTTATAATGAAAAAAACAGAAATTATAAGCAGAAGAATCAAACTGAAACAGCTGCCTGAAGTACTTTTCTACCAAAAACTGCTTCTGAAGAAGAGAAAACATGAAAATGATAGAATTTAGTAAAAGTATGCAAAGAAGACCAAGTTGCTGCTTTGCAAATCTGATCAACAGAAGCTTCATTCTTAAAAGCCCAGGAAGTGGAAACTGACCTAGTAGAATGAGCCGTAATCCTCTGAGGCGGGGATTTACCCGACTCCAAATAAGTATGATGAATCAAAAGCTTTAACCAAGATGCCAAAGAAATGGCAGAAGCCTTCTGACCTTTCCTAGAACCAGAGAAGATAACAAATAGACTAGAAGTTTTCCTGAAATCTTTAGTAGCTTCAACATAATATTTCAAAGCTCTTACCACATCCAAAGAATGTAAAGATTTCTCCAGAGAATTCTTAGGATTAGGACACAAAGAAGGGACAACAATTTCTCTACTAATGTTGTTGGAGTTCACAACTTTAGGTAAAAATGTAAAACCGCCTTATCCTGATGAAAAAAATCAGAAAAGGAGACTCACAAGAAAGAGCAGATAATTCAGAAACTCTTCTAGCAGAAGAGATGGCCAAAAGAAACAATACTTTCCATGAAAGTAATTTAATGTCCAGAGAATGCATAGGCTCAAACGGAGGAGCCTGTAAAGCCTTCAAAACCAAATTAAGACTCCAAGAAGGAGAGATTGATTTAATGACAGGCCTGATACGAACCAAAGCCTGAACAAAACAATGAATATCAGGAAGATTAGCAATTTTTCTGTGGAACAGAACAGAAAGAGCAGAGATTTGTCCTTTCAAGGAACTTGCAGACAAACACTTATCTAAACCATCCTGAAGAAACTGTAAAAATTCAAGGAATTCTAAAAGAATGCCAAGAGAATTTATGAGAAGAACACCATGAAATGTAAGTCTTCCAAACTTGATAATAAATCTTTCTAGACACAGATTTACGAGCCTGCAACATAGTATTAATCACGGAGTCAGAGAAACCTCTATGACTAAGCACTAAGCGTTCAATCTCCATACCTTCAAATTTAATGATTTGAGATCCTGATGGAAAAACGGGCCTTGAGATAGAAGGTCTGGCCTTAATGGAAGTGGCCAAGGTTGGCAACTGGACATCCGAATAAGATCCGCATACCAAAACCTGTGTGGCCATGCTGGAGCCACCAGCAGTACAAACTAACGTTCCATTATGATTTTGGAAAACACTCTTGGAAGAAGAACTAGAGGCGGAAAAATATAAGGTTGATAATTCCAAGGAAGTGTCAACGCATCCACTGCTTCCGCCTGAGGATCCTTGGACCTGGACAGATACCTGGGAAGTTTCCTGTTTAGATGAGAAGCCATCAGATCTATTTCTGGAAGCCCCCACATCTGAACAATTTGAAAAAACACATCTGGGTGAAGAGACCACTCTCCCGGATGTAAAGTCTGACGACTGAGATAATCCGCTTCCCAATTGTCTCTACCTGGGATATGGACCACAGAAATTAGACAGGAGCTGGATTCCGCCCAAGCAAGTATCCAAGATACTTCTTTCATAGCTTGAGGACTGTGAGTCCCACCCTGATGATTGACATATGCCACAGTTGTGACATTGTCTGTCTGAAAACAAATAAACGGTTCTCTCTTCAGTAGAGGCCAAAACTGAAGCGCTCTGAGAATCGCACAGAGTTCCAAAATATTGATTGGTAATCTCGCCTCTTGAGATTTCCAAACCCCCTGCGCTGTCAGAGATCCCAAGACAGCTCCCCAACCTAAAAGACTCGCATCTGTTGTGATCACAGTCCAGGTTGGACAAACAAAAGAGGCCCCTTGAACTAAACGATGGTGATCTAACCACCAAGTCAGAGATAGTCGAAGATTGGGATTTAAGGATATTAATTGTGATATCTTTGTACAACCCCTGCACCATTGGTTCAGCATACAAAGCTGAAGAGGTCTCATGTGAAAACGAGCAAAGGGGATCGTGTCCGATGCTGCAGTCATGAGACCTAAAACCTCCATGCACATAGCTACTGAAGGGAATGATTGAAACTGAAGGTTCCGACAAGCTGCAACCAATTTCAGACGTCTCTTGTATGTTAGAGACAAAGTCATGGATACTGAATCTATTTGGAATTCTAAAAAGGTTACTCTTGTCTGAGAAATCAAAGAACTTTTTGGTAAATTGATCCTCCAACCATGTCTTTGAAGAAACAACACTAGTTGATTCGTGTGAGATTTTGCAGAATGTAAAGACTGAGCAAGTACCAAGATATTGTCCAAATAAGGAAACACTGCAATACCCCGCTCTCTGATTACAGAGAGTAGGGCACCGAGAACCTTTGAAAAGATCCTTGGAGCTGTTGCTAGGCCAAAAGGAAGAGCAACAAATTGGTAATGCTTGTCTAGAAAAGAGAATCTCAGGAACTGATAGTGATCTGGATGAATCGGAATATGAAGATATGCATCCTGTGAGTCTATTGTGGACATATAATGCCCTTGCTGAACAAAAGGCAGAATAGTCCTTATAGTCACCATCTTGAATGTTGGTATTCTTACACAATGATTCAAAATTTTGAGATCCAGAACTGGTCTGAAAGAATTCTCCTTCTTTGGGACAATGAACAGATTTGAATAAAACCCCAGACCCCGTTCCTGAAAAGGAACTGGCACAATTACCCCAGACAACTCCAGGTCTGAAACACACTTCAGGAAAGCCTGAGCTTTCTCTGGGTTCACTGGAACGCGGGAGAGAAAGAAACTTCTCACAGGCGGTCTTACTTTGAAACCTATTCTGTACCCCGGAGAGATAATGTTCTGAATCCAATGATTTTGGACTGAATTGATACAAACATCCTTGAAAAATCTTAGTCTGCCCCTACCAGCTTGGCTGGAATGAAGGCCGCACCTTCATGCGGACTTGGGGGCTGATTTTGATCTTTTAAATGGCTTGGATTTATTCCAGACTGAAGAAGGCTTCCAATTGGAAACCGTTCCCTTAGGGGAAGGATCAGGTTTCTGTTCCTTATTTTGTCGAAAGGAACGAAAACGGTTAGAAGCTTTAGATTTACCCTTAAGTCTTTTATCCTGAGGCAAAAAAGCTCCCTTCCCCCCAGTGACAGTTGAAAAAAATCGAATCCAACTGAGAACCAAATAATTTATTACCTTGGAAAGAGAGAGATAGCAACGTTGATTTAGAAGTCATATCAGCACTCCAAGATTTAAGCCATAAAGCTCTTCTAGCTAAAATAGCTAAAGACATATATCTAACATCAATTCTAATGATATCAAAAATGGCATCACAAATGAAATTATTAGCATGTTGAATTAACTTAACAATGCTATACACATTATGATCTGGTACTTGTTGCGCTAAGGTTTCCAACCAAAAAGTTGAAGCAGTTGCAACATCAGCTAAAGAAATAGCAGGCCTAAGAAAATGACCTGAACATAAATAAGCCTTCCTTAGCTAAGATTCAAGTTTCCTATCCAAAGGATCTTTAAAAGAAGTACTATCTGCCGTAGGAATAGTAGTACACTTTGCAAGAGTAGAGATAGCCCTATCAACCTTGGAGATCTTTTCCCAAAACTCCAATCTATCAGTCGGCAAAGGATACAGTTTCTTAAACCTTGAAGAAGGAGTAAAAGAAGTACCCAATCTATTCCATTCCCTAGAAATCCCATCTGAAATAGCTTCAGGAACTGGAAAAACCTCTGGAATAACTACATGAGGTTTAAAAAACCGAATTTAAACGTTTATTAGTTTTAATATCAAGAGGACTAGTCTCCTCCATATCTAATGCAATCAACACCTCCTTTAATAAGGAACGAATATACTCCATTTTAAACAAATATGAAGATTTGTCAGTGTCAATATCTGAGGCAGAATCTTCTGAACCAGATAGATCCTCATCAGAGATAGATAAATTAGAATGTTGTCGGTCATTTAAAAATGTATCAATTTTATGAGAGGTTTTAAAAAACCTTTTACGTTTATTAGAAGGCGGTATAACAGACAAAGCCTTCTGAATGGAATTCGAAACAAATTCTCTCACATTAACAGGAATATCCTGAGCATTAGATGTTGAAGGACCAGCAACAGGTAATGGATTACTACTAATGGAAATATTGTCTGCATGTAAAAGTTTGTCATAACAACTATCACAAACTACAGCCGGAGGAACAGTTACCACAAGTTTACAACAAATGCACTTAGCTTTGGTAGAACCGACATCAGGCAGCAGGATTCCAGTAGTAGATTCTGAGACAGGGTCAGTTTGAGACATCTTGCAATATGTAAGAGAAAAAATAACATATAAAGCAAAATTATCAATTTCCTTATATGACAGTTTCAGGAATGGGAAAGAAATGCAAAACAAAATAAGCCTCTGGAAACCAGAAGCAAAAAGAAATGAAGTCTTAAATAATGTCAAAAAGTTTGGCGCCAAGTATGACGCCCAACTGACAAAATATTTTTTGGCGCCAAGAAAGTCTGCAACAAACACGAGCGTCATAGATGACGCAACTACGTGAAAAAACTCGGCGCCAACTAAGATGCCAGAAATTACGTCAACAAACGTAATCCTCGCGCCAAAAAGGTCTCGCGCCAAGAATGACGCAAAAAATTATAGCATTTTGCGCTCCCGCAAGCATAACAGCCCGCAATTTTGAAAAGAGAGTCAAGTTGAAAACTTCAGGTAAGAAATTTTTTTTTTATATATGCATTTCCCAAATATGAAACTGACAGTCTGAAAAAAGGAAATATACTGATAAACCTGAATCATAGCAAATATAAGTACAAACATTATATTTAGAACTTTAAATATAAAGTGCCAAACCATAGCTGAGAGTGTCTTAAATAAAGGAAACATACTTACCAAAAGACACCCATCTACATATAGTAGATAGCCAAACCAGTACTGAAACGAGAATCAGCAGAGGTAATGGTATATAAGAGTATATCGTCGATCTGAAAAGGGAGGTAGGAGATGAATCTCTACGACCGAAAACAGAGAACCTATGAAATAGATCCCCGTTAGGATGACCATTGCATTCAATAGGTGATACTCCCTTCACATCCCTCTGTCATTCACTGCACTCTGAGAGGAACCGGGCTTCAGCATGCTGAGAAGCGTATATCAACGTAGAAATCTAGCACAAACTTAATTCACCACCTCCATAGGAGGCAAAGTTTGTAAAACTGAATTTTGGGTGTGGTGAGGGGTGTATTTATAGGCATTTTGAGGTTTGGGAAACTTTGCCCCTCCTGGTAGGATTGTATATCGTAGAGGGAAGCAGCACTCTTACTCCATAGTCCTTAAAATCCAAAGGTTTATTTCAAAAAAGTTTAAAACATGTAGGTGAATAGACAAGCACAGCACAGTACAAATGCAAGCTATACAGGTGGAGGGGGGGGGAGCAAATCCTTACATGTTTCGTGCTATGCAGCACTTAATCATAGGATAGCTCACCACCTGTGCAGCACACCTTTAAAGGAGCAATGGCCAATCATTCAAAGCCATGGTATACCCAACATGAATGTCTCAAAGGCAGACTGCACAGGTGTGAGAAGAAATGGTGTAACATAACAATACAAAAACAAAAAGGGTACTTGTTACATAGAAAGTACAAAAGTGAAAATAAAATAAAAATGAATGTGAAAAACACATCAATAGATCATGTTACACACGTTCCAAATTAGTCTCAAAAAGAGAAATAATAGTAAATCTGATTATAAATCTAAGTCAGATGCGATATAGTAATAAAAATAAAAAATATATATAAAATATAAAATATAAGATATATATATATATTTTTCTATCATCACATACACAAGGCAAGAAAAAAAAAAAAAAAAAAAAAAAAAAAAAAGGAGGACACGTAGAGCAGGTTCCAGAAGAAGGAAAAAGATCCTCAAAGAGAAAGGCAAAGAAGAACTAGCACTCAGTGTCGTCAATTTATCGAACTTTGAACTCACTGAAAGTCATATTAGTGTATTATCTAAGGGTCTGGGCTTTGCTCCCACTTACAATTTTTCGGTATTTAATACTTTGTTGGATCTCAATAAATTTGTTAGGAAGCTCACACTACGTAGACACTTTTCTAGTATTTCTGATAATGAGGAAGTGGAACTTGATGTACCAGATGAAATTGCTGAGGGTGAAAACAATGTATCTCTTCCCATCAGCAGTTTGCCCAGTACTAATCCAGAATCAACTTTTGATTTTAAAGACATCTGTATTCTGGAAGAATTAAGAATGCTGGACACTACTGCTGATGGTGTGAATGACTCAGATGTTCCAAAACCTAAAAGAACAAGATCTAATTTTTACCCCACTCAATCTAGGGGCACACATATTAATTTATTCCAAAAACAGGTGGAAAAAGAGATTGTGGAGTTGGGTAAACACACTACTACAACAGGCCATAGGGATAATCTTACAAAAAGACAAAAAGCAGCAATTAGACAATTAGGCCTAGATTTAGAGTTCGGCGGTAAAAGGGCTGTTAACGCTCCGCGGGTTTTTTTCTGGCCGCACCATAAATTTAACTCTGGTATCGAGAGTTCAAACAAATGCTGCGTTAGGCTCCAAAAAAGGAGCGTAGAGCATTTTTACCGCAAATGCAACTCTCGATACCAGAGTTGCTTACGGACGCGGCCGGCATCAAAAACGTGCTCGTGCACGATTCTCCCATAGGAAACAATGGGGCTGTTTGAGCTGAAAAAAAACCTAACACCTGCAAAAAAGCAGCGTTCAGCTCCTAACGCAGCCCCATTGTTTCCTATGGGGAAACACCTCCTAAGTCTGCACCTAACACCCTAACATGTACCCCGAGTCTAAACACCCCTAACCTTACACTTATTAACCCCTAATCTGCCGCCCCCGCTATCGCTGACCCCTGCATTACACTTTTAACCCCTAATCTGCCGCTCCGTAAACCGCCGCCACCTACGTTATCCCTATGTACCCCTAATCTGCTGCCCTAACATCGCCGACCCCTATGTTATATTTATTAACCCCTAATCTGCCCCCCACAACGTCGCCGACACCTACCTACAATTATTAACCCCTAATCTGCCGAGCGGACCTGAGCGCTACTATAATAAAGTTATTAACCCCTAATCCGCCTCACTAACCCTATCATAAATAGTATTAACCCCTAATCTGCCCTCCCTAACATCGCCGACACCTACCTTCAATTATTAACCCCTAATCTGCCGACCGGAGCTCACCGCTATTCTAATAAATGTATTAACCCCTAAAGCTAAGTCTAACCCTAACACTAACACCCCCCTAAGTTAAATATAATTTTTATCTAACGAAATAAATTAACTCTTATTAAATAAATAATTCCTATTTAAAGCTAAATACTTACCTGTAAAATACATCCTAATATAGCTACAATATAAATTATAATTATATTATAGCTATTTTAGGATTAATATTTATTTTACAGGCAACTTTGTAATTATTTTAACCAGGTACAATAGCTATTAAATAGTTAAGAACTATTTAATAGTTACCTAGTTAAAATAATTACAAATTTACCTGTAAAATAAATCCTAACCTAAGATATAATTAAACCTAACACTACCCTATCAATAAAATAATTAAATAAACTACCTACAATTACCTACAATTAACCTAACACTACACTATCAATAAATTAATTAAACACAATTGCTACAAATAAATAAAATTAAATAAACTATCTAAAGTACAAAAAATAAAAAAGAACTAAGTTACAGAAAATAATAAAATATTTACAAACATAAGAAAAATATTACAACAATTTTAAACTAATTACACCTACTCTAAGCCCCCTAATAAAATAACAAAGCCCCCCAAAATAAAAAATTCCCTACCCTATTCTAAAATACAAATATTACAAGCTCTTTTACCTTACCAGCCCTGAACAGGGCCCTTTGCGGGGCATGCCCCAAGAATTTCAGCTCTTTTGCCTGTAAAAAAAAACATACAATACCCCCCCCCCAACATTACAACCCACCACCCACATACCCCTAATCTAACCCAAACCCCCCTTAAATAAACCTAACACTACCCCCCTGATGATCTTCCTACCTTGTCTTCACCATGCCAGGTTCACCGATCCGTCCTGGCTCCAAGATCTTCATCCAACCCAAGCGGGGGCTAGACATCCACTGAAGAAGTCCAGAAGAGGGTCCAAAGTCTTCCTCCTATCCGGCAAGAAGAGGACATCCGGACCGGCAAACATCTTCTCCAAGCGGCATCTTCTATCTTCTTCCATCCGATGACGACCGGCTCCATCTTGAAGACCTCCAGCGCGGATCCATCCTCTTCTTCCGACGACTAGACGACGAATGACGGTTCCTTTAAGGGACGTCATCCAAGATGGCGTCCCTCGAATTCCGATTGGCTGATAGGATTCTATCAGCCAATCGGAATTAAGGTAGGAATTTTCTGATTGGCTGATGGAATCAGCCAATCAGAATATAGTTCAATCCGATTGGCTGATCCAATCAGCCAATCAGATTGAGCTCGCATTCTATTGGCTGTTCCGATCAGCCAATAGAATGCGAGCTCAATCTGATTGGCTGATTGGATCAGCCAATCGGATTGAACTATATTCTGATTGGCTGATTCCATCAGCCAATCAGAAAATTCCTACCTTAATTCCGATTGGCTGATAGAATCCTATCAGCCAATCGGAATTCGAGGGACGCCATCTTGGATGACGTCCCTTAAAGGAACCGTCATTCGTCGTCTAGTCGTCGGAAGAAGAGGATGGATCCGCGCTGGAGGTCTTCAAGATGGAGCCGGTCGTCATCGGATGGAAGAAGATAGAAGATGCCGCTTGGAGAAGATGTTTGCCGGTCCGGATGTCCTCTTCTTGCCGGATAGGAGGAAGACTTTGGACCCTCTTCTGGACTTCTTCAGTGGATGTCTAGCCCCCGCTTGGGTTGGATGAAGATCTTGGAGCCAGGACGGATCGGTGAACCTGGCATGGTGAAGACAAGGTAGGAAGATCATCAGGGGGGTAGTGTTAGGTTTATTTAAGGGGGGTTTGGGTTAGATTAGGGGTATGTGGGTGGTAATGTTGGGGGGGGGGGTATTGTATGTTTTTTTTTACAGGCAAAAGAGCTGAAATTCTTGGGGCATGCCCCGCAAAGGGCCCTGTTCAGGGCTGGTAAGGTAAAAGAGCTTGTAATATTTGTATTTTAGAATAGTGTAGGGAATTTTTTATTTTGGGGGGCTTTGTTATTTTATTAGGGGGCTTAGAGTAGGTGTAATTAGTTTAAAATTGTTGTAATATTTTTCTTATGTTTGTAAATATTTTATTATTTTCTGTAACTTAGTTCTTTTTTATTTTTTGTACTTTAGATAGTTTATTTAATTTTATTTATTTGTAGCAATTGTGTTTAATTAATTTATTGATAGTGTAGTGTTAGGTTAATTGTAGGTAATTGTAGGTAGTTTATTTAATTATTTTATTGATAGGGTAGTGTTAGGTTTAATTATATCTTAGGTTAGGATTTATTTTACAGGTAAATTTGTAATTATTTTAACTAGGTAACTATTAAATAGTTCTTAACTATTTAATAGCTATTGTACCTGGTTAAAATAATTACAAAGTTGCCTGTAAAATAAATATTAATCCTAAAATAGCTATAATATAATTATAATTTATATTGTAGCTATATTAGGATGTATTTTACAGGTAAGTATTTAGCTTTAAATAGGAATTATTTATTTAATAAGAGTTAATTTATTTCGTTAGATAAAAATTATATTTAACTTAGGGGGGTGTTAGTGTTAGGGTTAGACTTAGCTTTAGGGGTTAATACATTTATTAGAATAGCGGTGAGCTCCGGTCGGCAGATTAGGGGTTAATAATTGAAGGTAGGTGTCGGCGATGTTAGGGAGGGCAGATTAGGGGTTAATACTATTTATGATAGGGTTAGTGAGGCGGATTAGGGGTTAATAACTTTATTATAGTAGCGCTCAGGTCCACTCGGCAGATTAGGGGTTAATAAGTGTAGGTAGGTGTCGGCGACGTTGTGGGGGGCAGATTAGGGGTTAATAAATATAACATAGGGGTCGGCGATGTTAGGGGTAGCAGATTAGGGGTACATAGGGATAACGTAGGTGGCGGCGATTTGCGGTCGGAAGATTAGGGGTTAATTATTTTAAGTAGCTTGCGGCGACGTTGTGGGGGGCAAGTTAGGGGTTAATAGATATAATACAGGGGTCGGCGGTGTTAGGGGCAGCAGATTAGGGGTACATAAGTATAACGTAGGTGGCGGTCGGCAGATTAGGGGTTAAAAATTTGAATCGAGTGGCGGCGATGTGGGGGGACCTCGGTTTAGGGGTACATAGGTAGTTTATGGGTGTTAGTGTACTTTAGGGTACAGTAGTTAAGAGCTTTATAAACCGGCGTTAGCCAGAAAGCTCTTAACTCCTGCTATTTTCAGGCGGCTGGAATCTTGTCGTTAGAGCTCTAACGCTCACTGCAGAAACGACTCTAAATACCAGCGTTAGAAAGATCCCATTGAAAAGATAGGCTACGCAAATGGCGTAGGGGGATCTGCGGTATGGAAAAGTCGCGGCTGAAAAGTGAGCGTTAGACCCTTTAATCACTGACTCCAAATACCAGCGGGCGCCCAAAACCAGCGTTAGGAGCCTCTAACGCTGGTTTTGACGGCTACCGCCGAACTCTAAATCTAGGCCTTAGAAAGTAAACACGATCTTGTCATTCGTTCATCAGACAAAGGAGGTAATGTCGTAGTTATGAACAAAGCACAATACATTAATGAAGCCTATAAACAATTGAACGATGGCATCACATACAGGAAATTATCTCATAACCCAGAGAAAGAATTCACCCATAAATTGGATAGGCTACTTGAAGATGCACTTGCATTGGGCTTTATTTCACAAGAGCAGTGTGTTTCCCTAATTCCACAATTTCCCGTGACGCCGGTCTTTCACCACCTACCTCAAATTACATAAGGACTCAGTCAACCCACCAGGCCGTCCAATAATTTCTGGGATTGGCTCGTTGTTTGAACCATTGTCTGAGTGGGTTGACTCAGTCCTACAGCCCCTAGTACAGAACCTTAGTAGCTATCTAAGGGATTCATTCCATCTTTTAACTATCATTGACAAGATGAGATGGGATAAAGATTATAGGTGGGTGGTGATTGACGCGGTGTCACTATACTCACGTATACCGCACAGTTTGGGATTGTGTGCCATTGGTTTCTTTTTGGATAATTATACCAATTATTCCAGGGAATTTAAATTGTTCTTTTGTGAGACTGTCGAGTTCCTACTGTCCCACAATTACTTCATGTTTAATGGAGAATATTTTCTACAAATCTGTGGTACTGCGATGGGGGCGAAATTTGCCCCCTCATTCGCTAACTTATTTGTGGGATGGTGGGAACTCGGCAGCCTCTACAATAGCAATAACCCTTTCATAGATAACATCTGCATATATATGCGTTACATTGATGACCTTATCTTTGTGGTCAAAGGTGACTTTGTCTTTGAGGATTTCCTCAAATTTGTAAACAATAATGATCTACATCTACAGTTCACGGGGGAGATCCAAGATAAAGAAGTTCATTTTTTGGATCTCACCTTAGTTGGCTCAGTTGAACTTAATAAGATCGTCACTGATACATATAGAAAGCCAACCTCTGGCAATACAATCTTACATGCCACATCCTGTCATCCCAAACATCTTATAAATTCGATACCTAAGAGTCAATTTCTTAGGTTGCGTCGAAACTCCAACTCAGATAAATTGTTTAATGTCCAAGCCATCAAATTGATGGATAGGCTAAGTGCTAGAGGTTACGATCGTAATGTACTCCAGCAGTCCTTAGATGAGGTGAGATGTACTTATAATCCTAAAGAAAGAAAGTGGAATAACAAGGCCAACAAAGCAATGTGTAGTAAGGATATAGTAGTATTTTCGACAGAGTATTCTTCACAATTCAATGATTTATGTAAAATTATTAAAGGTAACTTATCTATACTTAAAGGTGATGACATTTTAGTCAATTTTGTAGATAAGGTTAAATTTGTGCCTAAAAAGGCCCCCACACTTGCCAAAAAGCTTGTGCCCAGCATGGTGAATAGCCAAGTTGGTTCAAGGGGGTGCCAGTGGCTGAATAAGAAGGGCACTTTCAGATGTCTATCTAGAAACTGTCTCACCTGTTTACAGATATCCATGGAGACTGAATTCACTAGTCATGTAACCAAACAGAATTTTAAAATTAATCATTATGCAAATTGTAGTACAACATTTGTCGTCTATCTTATAGACTGTACCCTGTGTTCTGAACAGTATGTTGGTCAGACCTCCCGTGCCCTTAGATCGAGAATAGGAGAGCACAGAAGGGATATTAAAAATTATAACAAGGATTCGAGTGTAG
Source organism: Bombina bombina (assembly GCF_027579735.1). NCBI lineage: Eukaryota > Metazoa > Chordata > Amphibia > Anura > Bombinatoridae > Bombina > Bombina bombina. The sequence continues at coordinate 27,927,675 of NC_069504.1, forward strand.
CAAGACATTTCAACTGCTTACATTTTACTGATCAGCCAAAATTTACTGTAAAAGTAATAGACATAGCCAAAAAGCCCATTAGGGGAGGAAATATTTACAATATATTGTCCAAGAAAGAACTTTTTTGGATTTGGAAACTTAACACGAGGGCACCGTTTGGTCTAAATAAAGAATGGGACATTAGTTACTTTGTGGAGTAACTTGTGCCATCTTTAATAAAGTCCCATCTATGTAGACGCTCATTGTCATAGTCATATTAAGAATACTCATTTAAAAATTAAAAATTATCTATTTAGTTTTTATTTCTCCCTTGCCTCACTCTTATTCTCATTCTGAATACATTCTGAATATATCCAGTTTCACATTTTCATATCTTCATATTTTGACACCTTGATACATACAATTATACATATCTGTATATGTTTTCACATTAACTTTTTTTGTTTTTGTATTTATCTACCATTGTGAAAAAATATGAAGAAATATGAAAAAATATGAAAAAATATGAGAAAAAATATGAAAAAATGTGACAGTTTTACAACATATCTATATGAGACTCCTAAATTCCAAAACTGTGATTCCTGAAAGTATAAATTATTTTCAGATTTTTCAATCCCGCTGTTAACTTGGCAATGTGAATATGAATACAATTAGTGCATGACATTTTGAAAAATCAATACCATCTTTTCTAAGGTCTCATCAAAAAGTTGTATATTCCATTTGACATGTGCTATATTGTCTTTAAAATCTTTTTGATCCTTGATTTTTTTTTCTTGCCTTGTGTATGTGATGATAGAAAAATATATATATATATATATATCTTATATTTTATATTTTATATATATTTTTTATTTTTATTACTATATCGCATCTGACTTAGATTTATAATCAGATTTACTATTATTTCTCTTTTTGAGACTAATTTGGAACGTGTGTAACATGATCTATTGATGTGTTTTTCACATTCATTTTTATTTTATTTTCACTTTTGTACTTTCTATGTAACAAGTACCCTTTTTGTTTTTGTATTGTTATGTTACACCATTTCTTCTCACACCTGTGCAGTCTGCCTTTGAGACATTCATGTTGGGTATACCATGGCTTTGAATGATTGGCCATTGCTCCTTTAAAGGTGTGCTGCACAGGTGGTGAGCTATCCTATGATTAAGTGCTGCATAGCACGAAACATGTAAGGATTTGCTCCCCCCCTCCACCTGTATAGCTTGCATTTGTACTGTGCTGTGCTTGTCTATTCACCTACATGTTTTAAACTTTTTTGAAATAAACCTTTGGATTTTAAGGACTATGGAGTAAGAGTGCTGCTTCCCTCTACCTTTTACTTTTGGATTTGGTTTGATCCATATTTCTAGCTGGCACCACGCCAACAGTGCTTCTCTTTCCTTTGCCGACATTCTGAGGCTGCAATTGGACAGCGGCGCACACACCCCCTATAGGCTGTAGCGACGTCACTCTCCTACCCACTAGGATTGTATATCCCATACGTCACTAGCTCATGGACTCTTGCCAATTACATGAAAGATATATATGTGTATGTATGTATATACACACACATACATATACACACATACATACACACACATATAGATAAATAGATATACACACACATTTTCAATGAGTACGGGTATACTTGACCTCCATTTGGAGGGACTGTGTGTTTTTCTCCATTTGGGGATATTTCTCTTTTTTCATTTTTATATCTTCATTGGCTCACCAGATTTGCTTAGCTAGCTCCCAGTAGTGCACTATTGTTTGGGAGCTGACTTTAGCTGTGTGTAACACATTTGCAGTAGTTAAACACATAGGTATATTGAAGCAATAGCACAATAATAACATGCTCTAATACATTACAGCATTTTCCTTTTGCATTTGTTTGTCCCTTTGAGGGAGATTAAACACTAAATAAATTCCAGACAGAATAATGTATTAAAAGCAAACAGTGTCCTGAGAACAATAGCTTTTGTAAAGTTATACGTTTTATTGTACATAAAGCATTGGGGGCTTTCATGTTATAACCTAAGTTTCCTTTGCTGAGGCCAACCAGGGGCGGCTATAAATAGATCACCAGTGGCTTTGTACCATATAGCTGTGTTACGTCTGCATTACCTCTTCTAACAGGAATCTGTGACAACTCTCAGAATGAAATTACAGGGGACACAACTCTTCTAACAGGAATCTGTGACAACTCTCAGAATGAAATTACAGTAATAGGGGACACAATAAATTCTGATTGTATATTGCAAAAGTAACCATGTTATATAACACACGTTTACTGGGACACTAAAGTCAGAATTCAACTTTTATGATTCAGATAGAGAACAGAAACTTAAATAACTTTCCAATTTACTTCCATTATCGGTTTGTGCTCAAGCTTTTTTATGCACACTTTATGAGGCATCAGTAACTACTGAGCATGTGCAAGAGTTCACAGTGCACATATAAATGAGTTTGCAATTGGCTAGTCACTGTCACATGATACAGTGGGCAGATAAATTAAACGTTCTCTTTGAAATTTCTAATGCTATTGTATTTGTCTTTTTGTGCGTTTAAAGGGCCACTAAACCCAAAATCTTTCTTTCATGATGCAGATAGAGAATAGAAATTTAAACAACATTACAATTTACTTCTATTATTTATTTTGCTTCATTTTTTAGATATCTTTAGTTGAAGAAAAAGCAATGAACATGGCGAGCCAATCTATGTGCAGCAAACAATCAGCAGCTACTGAGCATATCTAGATATGATTTTCAGCAAAGAATACCAAGAGAATAAAACAAATTAGATAATATAAGTAAATTAGAAAGATGTTTAAAATTGCATTCTCTTTCCAAATCATGAAAGAAAAAATGTGGGTGGCATGTCCCTTTAAGGATTATACAATTTTACTGTATTTAATGCTCCTTTAATGTGTGTTTAGCAGCAGAAACAAAACCAACTACAGAACTACTGTTTTGCAGCATTTGCAGGTTACAGAATTGTGTTTTGGCCTCTCTAGGGAACGTGCAGTGGCGTCACTAGGGGGGTGCGGGCCGCACCTGGGTGACACCCTCCAATTTTATTGAAATTCAAAGAAATACAATGTAGAGATGCATATATTTTTTTATTAGAGGGGCCAGCATTTGTGAACATTAGTGGGACTGGGAAAGTTGTAGACACTTCATTTTGTTGAGCCAGCGCTGCAATTTCCACAAATAGTTTTCACAAATAGTTTTCCCGGCTGCTTTTGCTTGTTTGTACTTTGCTCCTCCCCTGCCCAATTTCACTATGAATGTTGTGGCGTGCTGTGGGGCTTGCAAAGTTGCGCTGCTAGCCTAATCCTGCCTGCCTATCTGTGCTCACTGCTCAGTGACATGTGGAACAGTGGAGTCACTCACTGCTGTGCTGTCTCTCTAATCGGGAACTGGGAAATCATGAGGGGATGCCTGGCACCTGACTGCATGACTGTCTGACACTGTCTCTAAAGTTACGGTACACTAAGTTCACACTGAAGAGGTAGGAGGGGAGGGCAGGTGGGGGTCTGGGGGTGGGCAGAGAGCAGAGGTGCTTGGCCATAAGAAGTGGTAGACACGCGGCCCAGGGCTGTGCACTGACAGACTTGGAACAGAGAGCAGAATTTTCAAGTTTGCGCCTAAACCTTTTCTTTAGTGATTTATTTTTAGAGTGCTCTGTTTATCTTTCATTTGATGCTCTGCTGAGCCAGGGAGCAGCTCTAGGCATGCGCTTTATAATTAATGCAGTGCAGTTTACATATTTTGTATGTGTGTGTGTGTGTGTGTGTGTGTGTCTGAGTGTTGTGTGTGTGTATCTGAGTGTTTCTGTGTGTGTGCCTGAGTGTTTTTGTGCGTGTGTCTGAGTGTGTTTCTGAGTGTTTGTGTGTGCATCCGAGTGTGTTTTTAAGTGTCTGAGTGTGTCTGAGTGTTTGTATGTGTATGTGCCTGTGTTTTTGTGTGTGTGCTTTCTGGGGGGAGGGGGGGTGACACCATAACGTACCGCGCCGGGTGACACCAACCCTAGTGACGCCACTGGGAACGTGGACAAAGTATAGAGGTATTTAGGGCTCAATTTATTAAGCCCTTCACCTCCCTATGACTGCAGGTTTGCACAAGAGAACCTGCAGTCAGTATTTATCAAGCAGCTGTCATCAGACACAAGAGAACCTGCAGTCTGTATTTATCAAGCAGAGGTCATCAGACACAAGAGAACCTGCAGTCAGTGTTTAACAAGCAGAGGTCATCAGACACAAGAGAACCTGCAGTCAGTATTTATCAAGCAGAGGTCATCAGACACAAGAGAACCTGCAGTCAGTATTTATCAAGCAGCGGTCATCAGACACAAGAGAACTTGCAGTCAGTATTTAACAAGCAGCGGTCATCAGACACAAGAGAACCTGCAGTCTGTATTTAACAAGCAGCGGTCATCAGACACAAGAGAACCTGCAGTTCGAATTTATCAAGCAGAGGTCATCAGACACAAGAGAACCTGCAGTCAGTATTTATCAAGCAGCTGTCATCAGACACAAGAGAACCTGCAGTCAGTATTTATCAAGCAGCTGTCAATAGACACAAGAGAACCTGCAGTCAGTATTTATCAAGCAGCTGTCATCAGACGCAAGAGAACCTGCAGTCAGTATTTATCAAGCAGCAGTCATCAGACACAAGAGAACCTGCAGTCAGTATTTATCAAGCAGCGGTCATGAGACACAAGAGAACCTGCAGTCAGTATTTATCAAACAGCGGTCATCAGACACAAGAGAACCTGCAGTCTGTATTTAACAAGCAGCGGTTATCAGACACAAGAGAACCTGCAGTCAGTATTTATCAAACAGCGGTCATCAGACACAAGAGAACCTGCAGTCAGTAATTATCAAGCAGCGGTCATCAGACACAAGAGAACCTGCAGTCAGTATTTATCAAGCAGCTGTCAATAGACACAAGAGAACCTGCAGTCAGTATTTATCAAGCAGCGGTCAGACACAAGAGAACCTGCAGTCAGTATTTATCAAGCAGCGCTCATCAAACACAAGAGAACCTGCAGTCAGTATTTATCAAGCAGCGCTCAAACACAAGACAACCTGCAGTCAGTATTTATCAAGCAGCGTTCATCAGACACAAGAGAACCTGCAGTCTGTATTTATCAAGCAGCGGTCATCAGACACAAGAGAACCTGCAGTCAGTATTTATCAAGCAGCAATCAGACACAAGAGAACCTGCAGTCAGTATTTATCAAGCAGCGGTCATCAGACACAAGAGAACCTGCAGTCAGTATGTAACAAGCAGCAGTCATCAGACACAAGAGAACCTGCAGTCAGTATTTATCAAGCAGACACAAGAGAACCTGCAGTCAGTATTTATCAAGCAGCAGTCATCAGACACAAGAGAACCTGCAGTCAGTATTTATCAAGCAGGGGTCATCAGACACAAGAGAACCTGCAGTCAGTATTTATCAAGCAGGGGTCATCAGACACAAGAGAACCTGCCGTCAGTATTTATCAAGCAGCAATCATCAGACACAAGAGAACCTGCAGTCAGTATTTATCAAGCAGCAGTCAGACACAAGAGAACCTGCAGTCAGTATTTATCAAGCAGACACAAGAGAACCTGCAGTCTGTATTTATCAAGCCCTTTACCTCCCTATAACTGCAGGTGTGCACAAGAGAACCTGCAGTCAGTATTTATCAAGCAGTGATTATCAGATGTTCCTTTACTAACCTCTTCTACAGACAAACATATCTGTATATACACACCATTTACTCCCACATGTACCTTTATACACACACACACACACCATTTACTCCCACATGTACCTTTATACACACACACACCATTTACTCCCACATGTACCTTTATACACACACAATTTAACACATACACATATACATACACACACTTATCTGAATATACAGACAACACCTACTCACACACAGACACACACCTATCTGAATACACAAAAAACATCTACTTTCACACAGGCACATGTCTGTATATATATATAAACACAAACGCCTATCTATATATACACCCACCATTTATTTACACACAAACTTGTATCTCTATATGCACACACTATTAAAGGGATAGCCTAGTCAACATTAAACTTTCATGGTTCAGATAGAGCATGCAATTTTAAGCAACTTTCAAATTTAATCTTATAATTAAATTTTCTTAATTTTCTTGGTATCTTTATTTGAAAAAGAAAGAATGAAAGCTTAAGAGCTGGCCCAGTTATGGTGCAGCACCTGGGTAGCACTTGGTGATTGGTGGCTACATTTAGACCCCAATCAGCAAGCTCTACCCCGGTGCTGAAATTAAAATGGGCTGGCTCCAAAGCTTACATTCTTGCTTTTTCAAATAAAGATACCAATAGAACAAAGACATTTTAATAATATGAGTAAATTAGAAAGTTGCTTAATATTGCATGGTCTATCTGAATTTTTAAAGTTTAATTTTGACTAGACAATCCCTTTAACTTTCAGACACACTCATATCTGTGTATACACACAAAATGTACTCACAGAGACACATATTTGTAGATACACACATCATTTAATCACCTACAGATAAACACATCTGTATTTACACACACACTCATTTCTGTATATGCACACGTCACTTAATCACTCAAACACATCTGTAAATATACACATACCATTTACTCACACACAGACACATACATCTATATATGCACACGCCACTTAATCACTCACATGAAAACGCATCTGTTTATACACACAAACCATTTACTCAGACACACACACACACACACACACACCATTTAATCACTCAGTTACACATTTGTAGATACACACACCATTTACTCACAGACACACATTATCTGTATATACACACACACACATTATCTGTATATACACACACATATGAATATACACACACCATTTACTTACATACACACACATGTATATACACAAGCACCAATTACTCACACACATCTGTAGATACAACACACACATATTTGTAGATACATACACCATGTAATCACTAACAGACAAACACATATCTGTTTATATACACACACACACAGAAATACCATTTACTCACACATCTGTATATACACACACCATTTACTCACAGACACCCACATATTTGTAAATACACCCACCATTTAATCACTATCAGACAACACATATCTGTTTATACACACATCTGTATATACAAACATCCAACATACTCATTTGTAGATACACACACCAATTACTCACACACATCTGTAGATACACACATATTTGTAGAAAAACTCACCATTAACTCACACACAGAAGTATCTGTATATGCACACGCCATTTAATCACTCACAAACACATCTGTATATACACACCATTTACTCACTCACACATCTATAAATTCATACACACCTGTATATACACAACCCATTTGCTCACACACAGACACACACGCACCTGTATATATACACACACACTAGTTAAACTCGTCACAGACAAACATATATGTATACACACACACACAGACACACGTACCTGTATACACACACACACACCATTTACTCACACACATACCTGTATATACACACACACAATTTACTCACAAACATACCTGTATATACACACACACACACACCATTTACACACACACATGTACCGGTATATACACAAACCATTTAATCACTCACAAACATACCTCTATATATACACACACCATTTACTCACACACAGTCACACACACCATTTTCTCACACACAGTCACACACATACCTGTATACACACACACCATTTACTCACACACAGTCACACACATACCTGTATATACACACACTTGTACCGGTATATACACACACCATTTAATCACTCACAAACATACCTCTATATACACACACACACACACATAATTTACTCACACACAGACACAAACACGCAATTTGTAAACACACACACACATGTAACTGTATATAAACACACCACTTACATAAAAAGACACCTCTTCTGAGAAGTTGGAGAAATTCTTTACTAAGAGTTGTGTATATAAAGGCTGATCACACAGAAGTATAATTACAAACAAAAACAATACAAGGCAAGTGTACAAATATATAAACAAAGAGCAGTGACTGTCACTGACAGGTGATGCATTAGATAAAACATTAGCACTTACCTGCACCAGAGTCACCGTCCTGTGTATAACAGACAGAAGAAGCTCAGTAAAACAGCTCCTGGCAGACGACAACAAGAACAGAGAAATGACCCCCTGAGGGTCTAGAGAGGGCTGAATGTACCACACAGTGCCAGCGGATCCCTTGCCCCAGCGAGCCCCTTGTAATGAAGGGCAAATCACTGGGGCTTTACACTCTGGGAGGGGTAAACAGAAAATGAAAAAAGCAGAAGCTGGATGTGAAACAACAAAAGGGAGGAGGGAGTGAGCACTTCCTGATTCTAACCTCTTCATGTCAGTGAGACGGGGGCAGAGCTAAGCTTCAGGTGTCACTGACCCCTCCCTAATGCACACAGCGGGGAGGGGCCCTACAGGTAACACAGAGTGCTCAGGTGAGAGGACCAGACACTGACTATGGGCCTAATGATCAGACACATTATACTGTACTGTGCACTCTTGTATAGAGCATTTATATGTGCACTCTTGTATATAGTATTTATACGTGCACTCTTGTATATAGTATTTATATGTGCACTCTTGTATAGAGTATTTATACGTGCACTCTTGTATATAGTATTTATACGTGCACTCTTGTATATAGTATTTATACGTGCACTCTTGTATAGAGTATTTATACGTGCACTACTCTTGTATATAGTATTTATATGTGCACTCTTGTATATAGTATTTATACGTGCACTACTCTTGTATATTTTATTTATATGTGCACTCTTGTGTATAGTATTTATACGTGCACTACTCTTGTATATTTTATTTATATGTGCACTACTCTTGTATAGCGTATTTATATGTGCACTCTTGTATAGAGCATTTATATGTGCACTACTCTTGTATAGAGTATTTATATGTGCACTACTCTTGTATAGAGTATTTATATGTGCACTACTCTTGTATAGAGTATTTATATGTGCACTACTCTTGTATAGAGCATTTATACGTGCACTACTTTTGTATATAGTATTTATACGTGCACTACTCTTGTATATAGTATTTATATGTGCACTGTCTTGTATAGAGCATTTATACGTGCACTCTTGTATATAGTATTTATATGTGCACTCTTGTATAGAGCATTTATACGTGCACTCTTGTATATAGTATTTATACGTGCACTCTTGTATATAGTATTTATATGTGCACTCTTGTATAGAACATTTATATGTGCACTCTTGTATAGAGTATTTATATGTGCACTCTTGTATAGAGTATTTATACGTGCAGTCTTGTATAGATTATTTATACGTGCACTCTTGTATAGAGCATTTATATGTGCACTACTCTTCTATATTGTATTTATATATGCACTCTTGTATATTGTATTTATACGTGCACACTTGTATAGAGTATTTACATGTGCACTCTTGTATAGAGTATTTACATGTGCACTCTTGTATATAGTATTTATACGTGCACACTTGTATAGAGTATTTACATGTGCACTCTTGTATAGAGTATTTACATGTGCACTCTTGTATAGAACATTTATATGTGCACTCTTGTATAGAGTATTTATACGTGCACTCTTGTATAGAGTATTTATATGTGCACTCTTGTATAGAGTATTTATACGTGCACTCTTGTATAGATTATTTATACGTGCACTCTTGTATAGAGCATTTATATGTGCACTACTCTTCTATATTGTATTTATATATGCACTCTTGTATATAGTATTTATACGTGCACACTTGTATAGAGTATTTACATGTGCACACTTGTATAGAGTATTTACATGTGCACTCTTGTATAGAGTATTTACATGTGCACTCTTGTATAGAGTATTTACATGTGCACTCTTGTATAGAGTATTTACATGTGCACTACTCTTGTATATTGTATTTATATGTGCACTCTTGTATAGAGCATTTATACGTGCACACTTGTATATAGTATTTATACGTGCACTCTTGTATAGAGCATTTATACGTGCACTCTTGTATAGAGTATTTATACGTGCACTCTTGTATAGAGTATTTATACGTGCACTCTTGTATAGAGTATTTATACATGCACTCTTGTATAGAGTATTTATACGTGCACTCTTGTATAGAGCATTTATACGTGCACTACTCTTGTATATTGTATTTATATGTGCACTCTTGTATATAGTATTTATATGTGTACTACTCTTGTGTATATAGTATTTATACGTGCACTCTTGTATAGAGCATTTATACGTGCACTCTTGTATAGAGCATTTATACGTGCACTCTTGTATAGAGCATTTATACGTGCACTACTCTTGTATATTGTATTTATATGTGCACTCTTGTATATAGTATTTATATGTGCACTACTCTTGTGTATATAGTATTTATACGTGCACTCTTGTATAGAGCATTTATACGTGCACTCTTGTATAGAGCATTTATACGTGCACTCTTGTATAGAGTATTTATACATGCACTACTCTTGTATATTGTATTTATATGTGCACTCTTGTATAGAGCATTTATACGTGCACTCTTGTATTTATACGTGCACTCTTGTATAGAGCATTTATACGTGCACTCTTGTATAGAGTATTTATACGTGCACACTTGTATAGAGTATTTATACGTGCACTCTTGTATATAGTATTTATACGTGCACTCTTGTATAGAGCATTTATACGTGCTCTCTTGTATATAGTTTTTATACGTGCACTCTTGTATAGAGCATTTATACGTGCACTCTTGTATATAGTATTTATACGTGCACTCTTGTATATAGTATTTATATGTGTACTACTCTTGTATATTGTATTTATACGTGCACACTTGTATATAGTATTTATACGTGCACTCTTGTATAGAGCCTTTATACGTGCACTCTTGTATAGAGCATTTATACGTGCACTCTTGTATAGAGTATTTACATGTGCACTCTTGTATAGAGTATTTACATGTGCACTCTTGTATAGAGTATTTACATGTGCAGTCTTGTATAGAGCATTTATACGTGCACTCTTGTATAGATTATTTATACATGCACTCTTGTATAAAGCATTTATATGTGCACTACTCTTGTATATTGTATTTATATGTGCACTCTTGTATAGAGCATTTATATGTGCACTACTCTTGTATATTGTATTTATATGTGCACTCTTGTATAGAGCATTTATATGTGCACTACTCTTGTATATAGTATTTATATGTGCACTACTCTTGTGTATATAGTATTTATACGTGCACTCTTGTATAGAGCATTTATACGTGCACTCTTGTATAGAGCATTTATACGTGCACTCTTGTATAGAGCATTTATACGTGCACTCTTGTATAGAGTATTTATACATGCACTCTTGTATAGAGTATTTATACATGCACTCTTGTATAGAGTATTTATACATGCACTCTTGTATAGAGTATTTATACATGCACTCTTGTATAGAGTATTTATACGTGCACTCTTGTATAGAGCATTTATACGTGCACTACTCTTGTATATTGTATTTATATGTGCACTCTTGTATATAGTATTTATATGTGCACTACTCTTGTGTATATAGTATTTATACGTGCACTCTTGTATAGAGCATTTATACGTGCACTCTTGTATAGAGTATTTATACATGCACTACTCTTGTATATTGTATTTATATGTGCACTCTTGTATAGAGCATTTATACGTGCACTCTTGTATTTATACGTGCACTCTTGTATAGAGCATTTATACGTGCACTCTTGTATAGAGCATTTATACGTGCACTCTTGTATAGAGCATTTATACGTGCACTCTTGTATAGAGTATTTATACATGCACTACTCTTGTATATTGTATTTATATGTGCACTCTTGTATAGAGCATTTATACGTGCACTCTTGTATTTATACGTGCACTCTTGTATAGAGTATTTATACGTGCACACTTGTATAGAGTATTTATACGTGCACTCTTGTATATAGTATTTATAGGTGCACTCTTGTATAGAGCATTTATACGTGCACTCTTGTATATAGTATTTATACGTGCACTCTTGTATATAGTATTTATACATGCACTCTTGTATATAGTATTTATATGTGTACTACTCTTGTATATTGTATTTATACGTGCACACTTGTATATAGTATTTATATGTGCACTCTTGTATAGAGCCTTTATACGTGCACTCTTGTATAGAGCATTTATACGTGCTCTCTTGTATATAGTATTTACATGTGCACTCTTGTATAGAGTATTTACATGTGCACTCTTGTATAGAGCATTTATACGTGCACTCTTGTATATAGTATTTATACGTGCACTCTTGTATAGAGCATATATACGTACTCTCTTGTATATAGTTTTTATACGTGCACTCTTGTATAGAGCATTTATACGTGCACTCTTGTATATAGTATTTATACGTGCACTCTTGTATATAGTATTTATACGTGCACTCTTGTATATAGTATTTATACGTGCACTCTTGTATATAGTATTTATACGTGCACTCTTGTATATAGTATTTATACGTGCACTCTTCTATAGAGCATTTATACGTGCACTCTTGTATAGAGTATTTATACGTGCACTCTTGTATAGAGCATATATACGTACTCTCTTGTATATAGTTTTTATACGTGCACTCTTGTATATAGTATTTATACGTGCACTCTTGTATATAGTATTTATACGTGCACTCTTCTATAGAGCATTTATACGTGCACTCTTGTATAGAGTATTTATACGTGCACTCTTATAAATACAATATACAAGAGTAGTACACATATAAATACTATATACAAGAGTGCACGTATAAATAATCTATACAAGAGTGCACTTATAAATACAATATACAAGAGTAGTACACATATAAATACTATATACAAGTGCACTCTTGTATAGATTATTTATACGTGCACTCTTGTATAGATTATTTATACATGCACTCTTGTATAGAGCATTTATACGTGCACACTTGTATATAGTATTTATACGTGCACTCTTGTATAGATTATTTATATGTGCACTACTCTTGTATAGAGCATTTATAGGTGCACTCTTGTATAGAGCATTTATAGGTGCACTCTTGTATAGAGCATTTATGCGTGCACTCTTGTATAGAGTATTTATACGTGCACTCTTGTATAGAGTATTTATACGTGCACTCTTGTATAGAGTATTTATACGTGCACTCTTGTATAGAGTATTTATACGTGCACTCTTGTATAGAGTATTTATACGTGCACTCTTGTATAGAGTATTTATACGTGCACTCTTGTATAGAGCATTTATACGTGCACTCTTGTATATAGTATTTCTACGGGCACTACTCTTGTATATAATATTTATACGTGCACTCTTGTATAGAGTATTTATGCGTGCACTCTTGTATAGAGCATTTATACGTGCACTCTTGTATAGAGTATTTATGCGTGCACTCTTGTATAGAGCATTTATACGTGCACTCTTGTATAGAGCATTTATGCGTGCACTCTTGTATGGAGCATTTATACGTGCACTCTTGTA
>NC_069504.1:27946269-28006269 GCF_027579735.1 Bombina bombina
GGCTGCTTTGCCTTACAATGCTTGGGCCTATTTTTGGTCCCACCCTGACCCTGTCTATCACACACACACCCTTCACCCTGCCACTAGGGTGGCCACCTCAGCCATGTTTTCCTGGACACTTATGAGGTACACATGCTGCAGGGTCTGCAGGGAGGAACATGAATTTGAACCCTGGACAGAACTATTCATGTTCCTCTCTGCAAACCCTGTAGCATGCATAACTCATAAGTGTCCAGGAAAACATGGCTGAGGTGGCAACCCTACCTGCCACACTCGCCTGATCACATTAACCCACTAATCCTGTCACACTCGCCTGATCACATTAACCCACTAATCCTGTCACACTCGCCTGATCACATTAACCCACTAATCCTGTCACACTCGCCTGATCACATTAACCCACTAATCCTGTCACACTCGCCTTCTCTCGCACTGTCACACTCACCCCCAACCCTGTCACACTCCCCAGCACACAAACTAGGATTGTGAATACCGCCGCTTGCGTGATAGATCTAACGAAAAAAACAGTTGATCTAACCTGATCTAACGTATATCTATCAAAATCAATAAAATTTGGTCCAGATTTCAGTTGAAGGGGGGCTAGCCCACCTCATTAAAAATGCAATATCTCAGTAATTAGACTAGATCTAACAAAACTCTTGGCTGATCAAACCTGATCTAACGTGGAGCTATCATAATCAATAACATTTTGTCAAAATTTTTGTTGAGGGGGGGCTGGTTACGGGTTAGCCCCCCTGAAAAAGATTGTTAATATTTCATATTTTAGAGTAGATCTAACGAAAAAAACAGTTGGTCTAACCTGATCTAACAAAGATCTAACAAATGGAATGATAATTTGTTAAAATTTTGAATATGGGGGGCTAACCCGGGTGAGGTACTCTTGTATATAGTATTTATACGTGCACTCTTGTATAGAGCCTTTATACGTGCACTCTTTTAAAGAGCATTTATACGTGCACTCTTTTAAAGAGCATTTATACGTGCACTCTTTTAAAGAGCATTTATACGTGCACTCTTTTAAAGAGCATTTATACGTGCACTCTTTTAAAGAGCATTTATACGTGCACTCTTTTATAGAGCATTTATACGTGCAGTCTTGTATAGAGTATTTATAAGTGCATTCCTGTATTGAGCATTTATACGTGCACTCTTGTATAGAGTATTTATACATGCACTCCTGTATAGAGCTTTTATATGTGCACTCTTGTATATACGTGCACTCTTGTATAGAGCATGTATAAGTGCACTCTTGTATAGAGCATTTTTTACATGCACTCTTGTATATACGTGCACTCTTGTATAGAGCATTTATATGTGCACTCTTGTATAGAGCATTTATACGTGCACCCTTGTAAAGAGCATTTATATGTGCACTCTTGTATATAGTATTTATACATGCACTCCTGTATAAAGTTTTTATATGTGCACTCTTGTATATAGCATTTATACGTGCACTCTTGTACATAGTATTTATATGTGCACTCCTGATTCTAACCTCTTCATGTCAGTGAGACCTGGGCAGAGCTAAGCTTTAGCTGTCACTGACCCCTCCCTTCTTCACATGCATTCATGTATATAGCATTTATACGTGCATTCATGTATATAGCATTTATACGTGCATTCATGTATATAGCATTTATACGTGCATTCATGTATATAGCATTTATACGTGCACTCATGTTTATAGTATTTATACATGCATTCATGTACATAGTATTTATACGTGCACTCATGTATATAGTATTTATACGTGCACTCATTTATGTAGTATTTATACGTGCGTTCATGTATATAGTATTTATACGTGCGTTCATGTATATAGTATTTATATGTGCATTCATGTATATAGTATTTATACACGCATTCATGTATATAGTATTTATACGTGCACTCATGTATATAGTATTTATATGTGCACTCATGTATATAGTATTTATACGTGCACTCATGTATATAGAATTTATACGTGCGCTCATGTATATAGTATTTATACGTGCGCTCATGTATATAGTATTTATACGTGCGCTCATGTATATAGTATTTATACGTGCGCTCATGTATATAGTATTTATACGTGCGCTCATGTATATAGTATTTATACGTGCGCTCATGTATATAGTATTTATACGTGCGCTCATGTATATAGTATTTATACGTGCGCTCATGTATATAGTATTTATACGTGCGCTCATGTATATAGTATTTATACGTGCGCTCATGTATATAGTATTTATACGTGCGCTCATGTATATAGTATTTATACGTGCGCTCATGTATATAGTATTTATACGTGCGCTCATGTATATAGTATTTATACGTGCGCTCATGTATATAGTATTTATACGTGCGCTCATGTATATAGTATTTATACGTGCGCTCATGTATATAGTATTTATACGTGCGCTCATGTATATAGTATTTATACGTGCGCTCATGTATATAGTATTTATACGTGCGCTCATGTATATAGTATTTATACGTGCGCTCATGTATATAGTATTTATACGTGCGCTCATGTATATAGTATTTATACGTGCGCTCATGTATATAGTATTTATACGTGCGCTCATGTATATAGTATTTATACGTGCGCTCATGTATATAGTATTTATACGTGCGCTCATGTATATAGTATTTATACGTGCGCTCATGTATATAGTATTTATATGTGCACTCATGTATATAGTATTTACATATTGTATTTATACGTGCACTCATGTATATAGTATTTATACGTGCGTTCATGTATATAGTATTTATACGTGCGTTCATGTATATAGTATTTATACGTGCGCTCATGTATATAGTATTTATATGTGCACTCATTGACTTTTTAACTCGTCAAGTTCCGGCCCCTCATAATACACCAACACTTCCAATCACACATACCTTTTCATATAATAAAGACTTTGGAGACATCACCTTGGTACAAAATTGGCCACAGCACCTTTATTAAATAACATCCTTTAAGTACCAATAAATACCACTTTTAAACATAAACATAAATCATAATGTACTTAAATAAAGTTGTCATCAACAAAATTCCCAGTACCATACTGGACCATCAAGTGGTGCTAGTTTCCCTTATTATTTAAAACATGGCCGTCACTCCATCTGGACTCAACTAAGTACTTGTTAAGTCTGTTAAAAACCTTACTTCCACTTTTCACTAGGGGACCCCTTGCCCCTATAAAATACCACTTGCATTCTCAACCCATGGAGAGGCAACTTGTTAAAACCCCAACTCACTTGGCCATATTCCTTGCCTTTCTGTCAAAGAACTAGCATCCCCGCCCAGTCCCGCCAAACCCAACAATTCTTTCAAAGTTTCCTTAAAGTCCAGTAGGAACAGCTGCTGACCAAATTGATTAAGGTGAACTCCATCCCCCAAATAAAACTTCCCTTGGCCCACCTCCTCCAAATCCGGGTGGTAAGATATCGCACTTCCAATTCTTCTAATAAAAGATCATATCAACTTATTCACCTTTTTCTTACTCCGTTCCAGCCTAGCATGGTCCCATGCTGCCCTCCAAACTAACCTTGGTAGAATATGAGACCAAATGATCCTCAATGATGGGTGAAGATCCTTAAGTCTCCCCAAGTCCCTCTTAATTCTCCTTACCAGTTCCCGCTGGGACATAAAACCTAAATCATTTCCCCCCAAAGTGTACTATCAAGACATCCGGAGGAGGGAATTGCTTACAGTAATCAACATACAATGGCAATAAACTCACCCATCTGAGACCCACCACACCTAACCATTTTACCTTCCATTGATCAACAGGCCACCCCAACTGAAGGCAGTCAACTTTCCTCCTCGCCTCATTCCGGCCTTAATAAATAAATGAATGCCCCATCACCGAAATGCTCTTCACACCTAAAACATAAAACACAATTAAGAGAAATTATCCCCCCATCACACTTTCAACTCAGGTCATATGTATGAACAATACCTTGCAGACCCCCATTTCCCAATGCTTTTTAACCACATCAAACCCAGCATTGAGGCTTCAGTCGCCGCCCCAATACGAAAGGAATGGGAGCCAAACTCTGAAGGAGAAAAAAGGAGCTCTGGAACAATTGGGTTTAACACCGCCCCGGAACTGAAATTGAGACAGGAAGGACCCGTCCAAATGAATCAGCAGAGGACCACCTGCCTTGGCCTTAATGACATGAACTGCACCAAAGTTCGACATGGACAAACCTCCCTGCCACTAGGTAATAACACAATACTCTTTTCCTTCCCGTACTGGTCCGTTTTACTTTGTCTCAAAAATAAATCCACCCTGGAATCATCCCACATCACATCTTCCACCCTCAGTCCCCCCCGGCACCCATTTTCTCTGGCTAACTAATTCCAAAAATATGGAAGGCCCCAAAAAAGGCGAAGGTTGTACGAAATAAAATAAGCTCAAAAGGTGAAAAACAAAGTCTGGGCAAAATTCCCCAAATTCTCCCTAGTAATGTAAAAGTAAAGGGCCTCCTGTGATCTATGTTCCTTCCCTTCTTCCTCAGACCCTTGAGGACTTGTCGCACCCAAAACACTTTGGTCACATCACATAAACCCAACATCTTAAACCTTAAAGCTAGGGCAGACAGCCTCCTATCCATGTTTGCTGAGGACAAGCCCACACTACCCCAATGCCACAACCATTCTAAGAGGCAGTCCGCAACATCATCCATCCCTTCTCTCACCCCTTTCAACAGTAACCATTCCTCCCATTCTCCCCACACTCTAACGTAGGCAGACCAAGTACCTGGAGCCAATGAATCCTTCACCAGTCCAGTCAATACTCAATCCCAAGCTTCCATAACTGATCTGGACACCGACACCCCACTACATCTACCTGAGGAGCCAACTCCAGAAAACGCCTCCATTGAAATCGAGATAAAGTGTCAGCAATCAGATTATTCTTCCCAGGAATATGTTTTGCCTTAACCAAAACATTCATGCGCAGACATTTCGAAACCAACAATCTCAGCAACCGTAAAACAGGGGAAGGAGGCCGAAAGGGTGTTAACAGCAGCAACAACACCCATATTATCAGTATGCAATAGGATAGATTTGTTTAACAACTCCCTTTCCCACACGAACAAAGCCACGATGATTGGGAACAGTTCCAGGAATACCAGGTTACGAATCAAGTCTTCCAAAACCCAATAAAGCGGCCACACACCAGTGACCTTAAAAATAGGCCCCGAAACCATGCCCACCAGCAGCATCGGTCACCCACCAAATCTAATTCTGTGTTCGACACCCGGAAATCTTGGAACAAAGCAGCCCCATTAAGATCCCTTAGGAACTGCAACCAGATTCTCAAATCATCTTTTAGCTCCCTTGTGACCCTCACAAAATGATTAGGCTTGCGAACCTTGGCTGTCGCCAATGACATTCTTCTACAGAACACCCTTCCAATGGGAATGATTCTGTAAGCGAAATTCAACTTCCCTAAGAGAGATTGAATTTCCCTCAAAGTCACCTTAGATAGGACAAGGAAAGCTAAATAATGCCCACCAAATCATCTATCTTATCACTGGGCAACCAACACTCCATGTGTTCTAAATCAATGGTAATGCCCAGAAAGTTTGGGTTGTCAATGGGCCTTCTGACTTTTCCATGGCAATTGGAACACCAAATTCCCTTGCCACTTGATAACAACTGTAATTCAATGACACACACAATTTTCTAATCTGGCCCGGGCCCACAAACAGAAAATCATCAAGGTAGTGAACCACTGATGAAAAACCCGACAAAATCTTCACCACCCACTCTAGAAAAGTGCTAAAGCACTCAAACAAGGAGCACGAAATAGAACACTCCATGGGAAGGCCGAGATCTATGTAATAGGCCCCATTGAAACAACAACCCAGTAGATAGTGTGAAGTAGGATGAACCTGTAACAGCCTAAATGTCACTTCAACATCAATCTTGGCCAACAATGCCAAATGGCCAGCCTTCTTCACCAGTTTAACAGCCAAATCAAATGATGTATAAGATGCAGAAGCAAGCTCTACAGGGATACCGTCATTCACTGATCCCCCTTTTGGGAACGATGGTGGATCATCCTGAACTTCCCAGGGTCCTTCTGAGGGACCACCCCAAGCGCTGAAATACGCAAATGAGAAATATGAGGTTCCCTGAACGGACCCGCCATGCACCCTAAAGCCACCACTTTATCCAGTTTCTCTTGGACCACCTCAGGTCCCTAGTCAAGTTCAGGTTACCCTTGAATTGAACAACCCCCCCAGTAGATGGAATTTTAAAATCGAATTCAAAACCATGCCACACCAGCGCCTTGGCCCCACACCCTTGCTGTTTAGCGTACCTGGCCAGCCAACATTCCATCGCGCTTACTCTTAGCAGATTTACCTCCTTTTTCAGGCAGCTCAGAGATCCCTCCGGCTTTGCCTTTTCGGAAGAACTTAAAGAAGGATGAGCCCCACCCCACGCTGAGCACTCGTGCCTAAATTTGCACAAAGAACCGCATTTGCACACCTTTTCAATGAATGCAAAACAGAATCCTTTGTTGATTGGAGCCGACAATCTAACTTGCGGAGGACCGCCAGCTCCAGCACGAAAGGGCTGTGCAGATTGAGGTGGAGTCATGATCTTGAGCCATAGTCCCATATCTATATCGTCCCACCGCATCTCCAGCTTGACAGACAAGTGTTGACGAAACTGCTTCTCATAAGCCCCCATACGTCCTCTGTGCAGCTGCAATCTCATCCAAATAGCAAAAGAGTACCGCAGCTTGGTCAGGAAACTTTCCAGCAATCACACTGGCGTAGATGACGAAAGCCTGCAACCAGTTAGTGAAGGTTTTTGGTAACTTTCTGTATCGCTTCATCCACTCTTCCTCCTCTTTCTTAGACAAATCCATTTTGGAATCCTTAGGGATTTCAAAGGATTGATCCAAAGGCTAATAGGAAAATAATTCAATGAATTCCCTCTTCCATATTTTTTCCCTCAATTCCGTGGTCAGATGCATGCCCAAAGTGCCAATAGAACAAAGACAAACCGGTGTCCGCTATCTTAAGCTTCGAACCCCATGTCCCCTTGTCCAACTCGCTGCCAGCGGCAGAGGCCACAACCATAGTGGACTGACCCATAGAAACACTCTGCCCCATCAACTCCCTGACCTACCAAAGACACCCTCCCAGGGATATCACTGCCCACGAACACCTCAGGAGGCACCCATGCACTGGCAACCGCCGGAATTCCTCGAGTTTAACCAATAGGTCACATAAACCAGCTACTATTGTAACAGAAACAGAATCTGCACATACATTCACACCCCCTTGCTCCCAAAAACCTTGACCCACCACTTCAGACCCACTTGTACCTTTTCGTGCGTATGCATTCCGCATGGGCCGACCCAGCTGGGTCACAGCCCTTGCAAGCTTCAGGCTCTGGAACCCGCTACCACCTGGTTCCGTAGATGTTGCCTGTGGATTCTCCTGCTGTCCTGGAGCCTGTAAGAAAGACACATGTGACATGCCCCCCACTGATGCCAAAATCCCAGCACCCCTCTGCACCGTGGAAAGGCCAAGCGAACCAGCCATAGCTCCTCCCCTACCCCTCATTGGAGCTGTAGCATCTGCTCCTCCTTGCCCTAAATCCTCTGTTCCATATTTTCTATGTTGCCTGCCTCTAGCTGGCCACCCACACCCTCCCGGCCGAGTCGGCCATCTCACATTCCCAGTAGCACCCCTAGGCATAGAATAATGTCCCTTCCCTACTTTGCCCCTCTGGCCATGACCAAGGCCCCTGGCCGTACTCACAGACGCCCTCATGTCCACTCCATAAGCACGTTCCTCCATTAGAATGCCATCTTCAGTATCCAGTCTGATGGACTCAGTCCAAGAATCCTGCAGGCCATAGGCATCTCTCCTCTGGCCGTCACCCCTAGAAGAATGCAGGCCGTAAGAAGTCCCAGGCTGTGACTCCTCAGCTCTCAAATCTGCAAAACAGACATCCTTAGGCACAGAAAAAAAGCCAACATCCCTCTCACCAAAAACTTGGCCAGCTCCAGCCCTACTTGGACCCCCCCCCCCCCCCCGGTCTCCACATGCGGTGGATCCTTCCCTTGAAACCAAAGGAAGCCCTGGATGACTCTGATGACCACCCCTAGGAGGAGTAGGAGGAACCACATCTTCCTCTGAGGAATCTAAACACAGCGTAAGGTCCTCAAAGTTATCCCAGGCCTCAAAACCCCCTTGGGAACCAGGACTACCCTCCTACTCTTCGTCAACTACATAAATTGAGAATAAACCCCTTGGGGCCGAACTACCTAACAGGCCGAACTGAGGATCAACCCCCTGCCCCACTACCACTGAATCTACCTACTGCTGCCCTGCCTCTGAGCCGTTATCCCCGGCAGTAAATAATGGGCGAAATTGTCTGGGACTCGCACCCCTGCTATCTCCCCTTACCACCTCAGGCCCATCCGGGTTGTCCCACTAGTCCCTCTTCCGCATTTCCTCCAACTCCACGACCAACAGGCCATCTACTGCCATCTTACCCTGTGCCAGACTCTTTCTGGCTTGGCTGGGGCGGGGCTCCTGATCCGGATTGATGACGACTTTTGGATGCGCAGCCAATGGGATCTCCGCGGACATGTGACCACCTGCGGTCGACTTTGCCGATGCCTTTCCGACATTTAGGACTGGGTCTGTCTTTTCTTCTACCTCCCGAGCCCTGGCCACCATCCGGACTCAGACGAGTTGGAGGTTTCGAGCAACGGACCGGGCGGGATCGTACCGCCAACTGTTCGTCTCCACCGTGGCCCCTGCTTCAACAGGGACTGGATCCTACTCGCCAGCCAGGTAAGACCTTTTCTCTCTGCAGCCTCCTTCAACTGACCCAACAAAACCTCCAGATGAGCCATACCCAATGCTGAGAGGGAAAAAACATGAAGGCACAGATGCACAAGCTGTTGTCACCACAATGTTTTCCAACAAGTGATTTCCTGCCTTTTACCGCTAAGCCCCTTAAGTATGGCTACATCGAGATCCACCCCTTCCTTGATTCCACCCACCAACCATGGGCCTCTTCCTCCCCTAGGTCGAAGTCCCCTCCAGATAGCTCTACACCATACAGGGACTCCTGCATATAGTTTTTTTTATGTGCACTCATGTATAGAATATTTTATATGTGCACTCTTGAATACAGCATTCATGTATATAGTATTTATACGTGCACTTTTGTATAGGGCATTTATACGTGCAATCTTGTATTGAACATTTATACGTGCACTTTTGTATATAGCATTTACACAGTACACACAGTATTTATATGTACACTCAGTAACACACAGTATTTATATGCACACTCAGTAACACACAGTATTTATATGCACACTCAGTTACACACAGTATTTATATGTACACTCAGTTACACACAGTATTTATATGTACACTCAGCTACACACAGTATTTATATGTACACTCAGCTACACACAGTATTTATATGTACACTCAGCTACACACAGAATTTATATGTACACTCAGTTACACACAGAATTTATATGCACACTCAGTAACCCACAGTATTTATATGTACACTCGGTTACACACAGTATTTATATGTACACTCGGTTACACACAGTATTTATATGTACACTCAGTAACACACAGTATTTATATGTACACTCAGTAACACACAATATCTATATGTACACTCAGTTACACACAGCATTTATATGTACACTCAGTAACACACAATATCTATATGTACACTCAGTTACACACAGTATTTATATGTACACTCAGTTACACACAGTATTTATATGTACACTCAGTAACACACAGCATTAATATGTACACTCGGTTACACAGAGCATTTATATGTACACTCGGTTACACACAGTATTTTATATGTACACTCAGTAACACACAGTATTTATATGTACACTCAGTAACACACAGTATTTTATATGTACACTCAGTAACACACAGTATTTATATGTACACTCAGTTACACACAGTATTTATATGTACACTCAGGAACACACAGTATTTATATGTACACTCAGGAACACACAGTATTTTATATGTACACTCAGTTACACACAGTATTTATATGTACACTCAGGAACACACAGTATTTATATGTACACTCAGTAACACACAGTATTTATATGTACAGTCAGGAACACACAGTATTTTATATGTACACTCACTAACACACAGTATTTATATGTACACTCACTAACACACAGCATTTATATGTATACTCATAAATACTGTGTGTTAGTGTATAACGATACAACTATAAATGTGGAACACAACTGCAGGTTAAAATGATAGATTGTTTTCACTAATGTAGTGGATCCCCTATGGGAAGAGGAGATCCTTTTTTATCAGTGATATTAATATTTTCTTAATACCGTATAGTTGTTACACAGTAATTGGTTGAGAGAAAGAGATGATTCTAGCTCTCTTAGTACTGTATTGCAATGAGAGATGATATGACGAAAGGTAACAGGTGTTAAACACAGGTTAACTTTCCAGCAAGAACTAAAGGAAAGTCTCTTATAACAAAAAACACAGTTCCTCTGCTGTTGGTCCAAACAGTTACTTAGTAGTATATTGCAGGGATATTGGAGAGACAAATTAATCCCAGTGTAATTACAATACAAGCAGTCAGTTCCGTGTGTCAAACAAACACTGATACAGCAACAAAAGTGTCAAGAAGGCTTCCGGCATATGTATCTTATCAAGAGGTTAAATGTAAGCAACAGATCTCAATGGTACCTGAATGTCCAATGATTTGAATACTGCTCCGTTCCTATGCGAGCTTCCCTGCTCGGCAATCACGGCAATGTGTCCGGGAGAACCGGAAGTGATGTCACGTCAGTCCGGTACAGCAGTTCTTGAGACTTACCGGGTAAGTAAAATAAGAAAGCAAGTTGTTAGTGGAAGTCCCGAATTTACCTGCAGTCTGATTGTCCCAATAGTGAACTGGAGCATACAGCAAAATCAGCAGCTTAGTAATTAGTGCTTCAGGCAGCTTGTAATACAGGATGGAAGAGAGACCACTGTAATCCGTTTTTGGGAGATAGTAGAAATGTTAGGCTAGGTTTCCAGAATACTGAGCAAGGTGTGTTGGGAGAGCACCTGTTTTAAAGGAGGTGTAACCAATCAGCAGCAGGGAGATGAATAATCCTTAAAGAGACATTGAGAAACCCTGACATGACCCCCCTCTCAGGGTCGCTGTTCCACAGCGAGAGGACGAGGACGTTCAGGGTGTCTGCGATGAAAAACAGAGATCAAACGAGGAGCATTTAAATTGGAAACAGGTTCCCAAGAGTCCTCATCCACCGAGTAGTTTTTCCATCTCACCAGATACTGCAAGACTCCTTTGTGATATCTGGAATCTAAAACTGACTCAACCTCATATTCATCCAAAGCTAGTCCGGGATCAGTAGGTGGGAGTAATACCTGCTCATCTCTTGTCCTTATGTAAGGTTTTACCAAAGATACGTGGACAGTAGGATGTATCTTCATTGTTGCAGGTAACTGCAATCGAATAGCATTTTCGTTTACAATTTTCTGAACGGGAAAAGGTCCAATAAAAAGAGTGGCTAACTTTTTTGAAGGGATCTGAAGCTTCAGATTTTTTGTGGAAAGCCACACTAAGTCTCCTATAGAATATGTTGGTGGTTTCCTTCGACGAAGATCGTAGTAATGTTTCTGAGTATGTTGAGCGCTTAAGATATTTTCTTTTATATGCTTGAAATTTTCTTGTAGGGTGTTACATAAATCGTCAACTAATGGCGAATCAGGTGACCCATTTTTTGACAGTGGGAAATCCGGATGATAAGCGTAGTTCGCATAAAACGGTGTCATCTTTGTAGAGGAGTTAATTGAGTTGTTATATGCGAACTCAGCCATAGAGAGGAATTTTATCCAGTCTGTTTGATGGTATGAACAGTAACATCTGAGGTAATGGTCGAGCCATTGATTGAGTCTCTCAGCTTGACCGTTGGTCTGTGGGTGAAATGCTGTGGTATAACGGTGGTCCATTTTAGTCAACTCACATAGCTTGGTCCAGAATTTCGAAGTAAATTGACATCCCCTATCAGTTGTCAAGATGGGGGGTATGCCATGTAACTTAACTATGTGGTCGATAAAAAGATGAGCTGTTTCAGAGGAGGAAGGGACCTTGTGATAGGGAACGAAATGAGCCATTTTAGTGAATAGATCTATGACTACAAAAATAGTTGTTTGTTTGTTGGATGGGGGCAAATCAACGATAAAGTCCATTGACACATGTTCCCAGGGTTTCTGTGGAACAGGAATGGACATTAAGAGTCCATACGGTGGTTTCCTCTCAGGTTTGGAAATGGCACAAACCTTGCAAGTCTTGATGTAGTTTTGAACAGTTGTTTTCATCTCAGGCCACCAGAAACTGCGTTTTATTCGCTCCATGGTCTGTCGGACACCAGGGTGTCCAGCAAGGGGTGAATCATGTGTAGACTGTAATAGTTGTAATCTCATATGAGAGGGCAAATACATTTTATCCCCGTGATAGTATATTCCAGAGGTTTTTAAGAGATTGGGTTCTGGGGAAAGAGGTACATTCCTACAGTAATCCTTGAGTTCATCAAGTAATGGGATGGACAACCCGATAAAACACTCTGGAGGAACAATAGAAGTCCTAGTGTGCAAGTGTGTAGGTTTATTAGGGATGCGAGATAAGGCATCTGCCTTGCCGTTTCTTTCTGCAGGCCTATAAATGATGTTAAAATTGAATCGATCGAAGTAAAGGCTCCATCGTACCTGACGAGCCGAGAGTGTTTTATTCCTTTGGAGGTACTGGAGGTTCTTATGATCTGTGAAGATATTGATTGGTAGTTTAGTTCCTTCCAGGAGATGCCTCCAATGCTCTAGAGATCGGCGGATTGCCAACAACTCCTTATCCCCAATAGCATAATTTCTTTCAGCTGGAGTCATTGTTTTTGAATAGAAAGATATGGGATGTAGCGGTTCTTGTAAGGTTTTCTGTTGGGACAAGACAGCTCCAATTGCATAATCAGAGGAATCAACTTCCAATGTGTATTGATATTGTGGGTTTGGGAATTGAAGAATAGGTGCAGATGTAAACCTGGCTTTTAACAGATTGAATGTGCTTTTGGCATCAGAATCCCATCTGAATACCGCGTTAGAGCCAGTTAATCTTGTCAAAGGTTTTACCAGTGTGGAAAAATTCTTTATGAATTTTCTATAATAGTTAGAAAACCCTAAAAATCTCTGTAGATCCTTTTTTGTTTTAGGTTCTGGCCATTCTAGTACGGCGGTAACCTTTTCAGTCTGCATTTGTATTCCCTTGGGTGAGATGTTATACCCGAGGAAGGAGACATGATTAGTATGGAATTTACATTTTTCGGGTTTGGCATACAGCTTATGGACTCTAAGTCTGGAGAGGACCCAACGCACGTGTTTTTTGTGTTCTTCCATAGTTCTGGAATAAATGAGGATGTCGTCGAGATAGATGACTACGCACACGTCCAACAAATCACGAAACACATCGTTGATGAAGTGTTGGAACGTGGCGGGGGCATTGCATAGGCCGAACGGCATTACCAGGTACTCAAAAAGGCCGTACCTGGTCCTAAATGCCGTCAGCCACTCATGACCTTCCTTTATCCGGATGAGGTTGTAGGCCCCTCTTAGGTCTAATTTAGAGAAGATGGTAGCTTCAGAGAGTCTTTCGATCATCTCCGGAATTAGGGGTAAAGGATATCGATTTTTTTATTGTGCACTTATTAAGTTCACGATAATCTATTATGGGTCTGAGACTGGAATCTTTATTGCGGACAAAAAATATACCTGCACCAGCAGGGGAGGTGGAACTCCTGATGAAGCCTTTCCGTAAATTCTCCTCCAAATACATTTTCAGGTGTTCTAGTTCTGGAGGACTTAAGGGATAAAGGTGTCCGCATGGTATCCTTGCACCAGGTTGGAGGTCTATGGGGCAATCGTATGCCCTATGGGGTGGTAAATTCTCAGCCTCAGTTTTGCTAAAGACATCTAGAAAGTCTTTGTATTCTGAGGGTAAATCTTCAGATTGGGGGTTAGTGTGAAATAAGAATTGATCATGGAAACAGGTTTCTTTGCAATAATCTGAAACAAAATTTATTGTGAATGGAGACCATACAATTGAAGGGTTATGGAGTTTAAGCCACTCCAAGCCTATAACCAAAGTAAAATGAGGAGAAGGTAAAATATCAAAAGAAATCATTTCAACATGTCCTGAAATGTTAGCATATAATGGTACAGTCTCTTGAGTAATAGGTCCGGAGGTCATAGGGGAACCGTCTATGACCTTGATTGGAATAGGGACTTTCTTTGTAATCAGTGGAATGTTGTTGGTTAGGCAGAACTCTTCATCAATATAGTTCCCTGTAGCACCAGAATCTATTATGGCGTCGTTAATCGTCAGACGTTTTTGATCCAGCTGCAGGAAGAGAGATAAAGTACAGTAAGAAGTTGGAGCTTTAGGCAGAGATAGTTTAGAGGTGTATGCTATGTGTGACATACCTTTCTTGGTTTTTGTCAGAACTGCGCAATCCTGGACAGAATAGGAGGGACTTGCGCAGTACATACATAGGTTTTTTTATCTTACGTCGTAGTTTTTCCTCTGGAGTGAGGGGACCCCTTAGGAATCCAATCTCCATAGCCTCGGTCTGAGGTTTGGAATGACTGTAGGAGCTAATACCTGTTGAAGTTGAATAACTTTTAGGCTTTGTTTCTGCAGTATAACGTTCTGCTTTTCTTTCACGTATGCGTCGATCGATCTGGGTGGCAACTCGCATAAAGTCATCCAAAGTTTTTGGCAGCTCAATCCTTGCGAATTCATCTTTTAGCGCCTCTGATAGGCCTAAACGGAACTGATTCCGCAAGGCAACGGGGCTCCAGAGCGAATCAGCAGCGAATTGTTTAAAATCCGTAATATACTCCTCCACAGGCCTTTTGCCTTGTTTGAGGCTCCTCATGGAGGTTTCTGCGGTCAATTGTATATCAGTGTCCTGAAACAATTCATCCATAGCTGAGAAGAATTCATTCAGGGACCCAAGTATGGAGTGATCGGTCTCAAAGAACCGGTCTGCCCAATTCCTGGGTTCCCCTCTGAGAAAGGAAATGGTAGTTAGGATCTTCACTCTCTCAGTGGGGTAAGTACGAGGTTTCATCAGAAATAGTAGGTGACATGCATTCTTAAATTGCCTATAAGCTTTTCTGTTCCCTGAAAATGTTTCTGGCAATGAAACTTGGGGTTCCGCTAATATTTCCAACTGGTTAGATTTAACAGCAATTGAATCTCTTATGACACCTTTTAAAGCAGCATTTTCTATACGTAGGTCATGTAAGCCTTGGGCTAGCTGATCTACTTTTTGGGATAAGTTGAAAACAATCTGGGGTAACTCTGCTGGTTCCATTTCCTATTTTGGGCTCAGTATTATATAACGATACAACTATAAATGTGGAACACAACTGCAGGTTAAAATGATAGATTGTTTTCACTAATGTAGTGGATCCCCTATGGGAAGAGGAGATCCTTTTTATCAGTGATATTAATATTTTCTTTATACCGTATAGTTGTTACACAGTAATTGGTTGAGAGAAAGAGATGATTCTAGCTCTCTTAGTACTGTATTGCAATGAGAGATGATATGACGAAAGGTAACAGGTGTTAAACACAGGTTAACTTTCCAGCAAGAACTAAAGGAAAGTCTCTTATAACAAAAAACACAGTTCCTCTGCTGTTGGTCCAAACAGTTACTTAGTAGTATATTGCAGGGATATTGGAGAGACAAATTAATCCCAGTGTAATTACAATACAAGCAGTCAGTTCCGTGTGTCAAACAAACACTGATACAGCAACAAAAGTGTCAAGAAGGCTTCCGGCATATGTATCTTATCAAGAGGTTAAATGTAAGTAACAGATCTCAATGGTACCTGAATGTCCAATGATTTGAATACTGCTCCGTTCCTATGCGAGCTTCCCTGCTCGGCAATCACGGCAATGTGTCCGGGAGAACCGGAAGTGATGTCACGTCAGTCCGGTACAGCAGTTCTTGAGACTTACCGGGTAAGTAAAATAAGAAAGCAAGTTGTTAGTGGAAGTCCCGAATTTACCTGCAGTCTGATTGTCCCAATAGTGAACTGTAGCACACAGCAAAATCAGCAGCTCAGTAGTTAGTGCTTCACGGCAGCTTGTAATACAGGAAGGAAGAGAGACCTCTGTAATCCGTTTTTGGGAGATAGTAGAAATGTTAGGCTAGGTTTCCAGAATACTGAGCAAGGTGTGTTGGGAGAGCACCTGTTTTAAAGGAGGTGTAACCAATCAGCAGCAGGGAGATGAATAATCCTTAAAGAGACAGTGAGAAACCCTGACATAGTGAGTGTACATATAAATGCTGTGTGTTACTGAGTGTACATATAAATACTGTGTGTAACTGAGTGTACATATAAATACTGTGTGTAACTGAGTGTACATATAAATACTGTGTGTTAGTGAGTGTACATATAAATACTGTGTGTAACTGAGTGTACATATAAATGCTGTGTATAACTGAGTGTACATATAAATACTGTGTGTAACTGAGTGTACATATAAATACTGTGTGTAACTGAGTGTGCATATAAATACTGTGTGTTACTGAGTGTACATATAAATACTGTGTGTAACTGAGTGTACATATAAATACTGTGTGTTACTGAGTGTACATATAAATACTGTGTGTAACTGAGTGTACATATAAATACTGTGTGTAACTGAGTGTACATATAAATACTGTGTGTAACTGAGTGTGCATATAAATCCTGTATGTTACTGAGTGTACATATAAATACTGTGTGTAACTGAGTGTACATATAAATACTGTGTGTAACTGAGTGTACATATAAATACTGTGTGTTACTGAGTGTACATATAAATACTGTGTGTTACTGAGTGTACATATAAAATACTGTGTGTTACTGAGTGTACATATAAAATACTGTGTGTTACTGAGTGTACATATAAATACTGTGTGATCCTGAGTGTACATATAAAATACTGTGTGTTCCTGACTGTACATATAAATACTGTGTGTAACTGAGTGTACATATAAATACTGTGTGTAACTGAGTGTACATATAAATACTGTGTGTTAGTGAGTGTACATATAAATACTGTGTATAACTGAGTGTACATATAAATACTGTGTGTAACTGAGTGTGCATATAAATACTGTGTGTTACTGAGTGTACATATAAATGCTGTGTGTTAGTGAGTGTACATATAAATACTGTGTGTTACTGAGTGTACATATAAATACTGTGTGTAACTGAGTGTACATATAAATACTGTGTGTAACTGAGTGTACATATAAATACTGTGTGTAACTGAGTGTACATATAAATACTGTGTGTAACTGAGTGTACATATAGATATTGTGTGTTACTGAGTGTACATATAGATAGTGTGTTACTGAGTGTACATATAAATACTGTGTGTAACTGAGTGTACATATAAATGCTGTGTATAACTGAGTGTACATATAAATACTGTGTGTAACTGAGTGTACATATAGATATTGTGTGTTACTGAGTGTACATATAAATACTGTGTGTAACTGAGTGTACATATAAATGCTGTGTATAACTGAGTGTACATATAAATACTGTGTGTAACTGAGTGTACATATAGATATTGTGTGTTACTGAGTGTACATATAGATATTGTGTGTTACTGAGTGTACATATAAATACTGTGTGTAACTGAGTGTACATATAGATATTGTGTGTTACTGAGTGTACATATAAATACTGTGTGTAACTGAGTGTACATATAGATATTGTGTTACTGAGTGTACATATAAAATACTATGTGTTAGTGAGTGTACATATTAATGCTGTGTGTAACTGAGTGTACATATAAATTCTGTGTGTTACTGAGTGTAAATATAAATACTGTGTGTAACCGAGTGTACATATAAATGCTCTGTGTAACCGAGTGTACATATTAATGCTGTGTGTAACTGAGTGTACATATAAATACTGTGTGTAACTGAGTGTACATATAAATACTGAGTGTACATATAAATGCTGTGTATAACTGAGTGTACATATAGATATTGTGTGTTACTGAGTGTACATATAGATATTGTGTGTTACTGAGTGTACATATAGATATTGTGTGTTACTGAGTGTACATATAAATACTGTGTGTAACTGAGTGTACATATAAATGCTGTGTGTTACTGAGTGTACATATAAATGCTGTGTGTAACTGAGTGTACATATAGATATTGTGTGTTACTGAGTGTACATATAGATATTGTGTGTTACTGAGTGTACATATAAATACTGTGTGTAACTGAGTGTACATATAAATGCTGTGTATAACCGAGTGTACATATAGATATTGTGTGTTACTGAGTGTACATATCAAATACTGTGTGTTACTGAGTGTACATATCAAATACTGTGTGTTACTGAGTGTACAGGTAAGTATTTAGTTTTAAATAGGATTAATTTAGTTAAGTTAATACGAGTAATATTATTTAGATTTATTAAAATAATATTTAAGTTAGGGGGGTTAGGGTTAGTGTTAGACTTAGGATTAGGGGTTAATAATTTTAAAATAGGTGGCGGCGGTATAGGGGGGGGGCAGGATAGGGGTTAATAAGTTTAATATACGTGGCGGCGGGGTCCGGGAGTGGCGGTTTAGGGGTTAAACAATTTATTTAGTTACGGCGGGGTCCGGGATCCGCAGGATAGGGGTGAATAAGTTTATGTAGGTGGCTGCCGTATAGGGGGCGGCAGATTAGGGGTTAATATGTATAATGTAGGTGGCGGCGGGGTACGGGCGCGCCAGTTTAGGGGTTAACATGTTTATTATAGTTGCGGCGGGGTCCGGGAGCGTCGGTTTAGGGGGTAATAAGTTTATTTAGTTGTGGCGGTGTATGGGGGGCAGATTAGGGGTGTTTAGACTCAGGTTACATGTTAGGGTGTTAGGTGCAGACATCTCCCATAGGAATCAATGGAATAGCGGGCAGCAGCGAACATGAGCTTTCGCTATGGTCAGACTCCCATTGATTCCTATGGGATCCGCACCTCCAGGGCGGCGGATTGAAATCCAGGTACCCTGGCCCGGAATAGTGGCGAGCGTACCTGGTAGTAGTTTGATAACTACCAAAAGTAGTCAGATTGTGCCGAACTTGCGTTCGGAACATCTGTAGTGACGTAACCATCTATCTGTGTCGGACTGAGTCTGGTGGATCGTAGGTTACGTCACTATATTCTACTTTTGCCGGGCAGTAGGGCTTGATAACTATGGCGAATCAGCCTTGCCACAAATACGCTGCAGAATTCCAGTGTATTTGCGGTTGACGGCTTGATAACTAGAGGCCAATGGCTCTAAAAGAAAAAAATACATTTATGGTCTGTCTCACATAAAGCAAAATGTCTTACTAAAGCTCCGGCACTGATCATGCGATTGCTGTATAGAATGTTGTACAGTCAAATAATAGAATAATTATAATATAATCACATAAACTGAAGTACCTTTATATTTTTTAATATTTTCATCCGTATTCCTTTTCTGCAGCTGTGTCCCACATCTCCTCTTCGTTGATGCAAACTCTTGATCAGGCAAATCTGGTGCAAAAAGCAACACTAGTGCAATATTACTATCTGCTTTATATCCTGGTACCTACTTCACCCAGTGCCAGCTCTGTAATTGCACCAGGAGCCACCATAGCACCTAGTTGGCATTTGACAGGATTGGCATTCAGGGGGAACATATTCTGGTTTATATATATATAATTGACTCCCATATTGGCTCTATTAGCTGGATACGAGCACCCCCTTGTGAAATGTCAGTGTTCTGTTAGGTTTAGACTTTACTGGACAGAGACCTGGGGCGCATAATTTCTTTCTAAGACCCGGGTAGCCTTGAACGGCTCTTGACTCCATCCTGTAAAAAAGAAAGAAAATATAGAGTAGAAATATCTTCAAAGCCATACGCCAATGCCTGGACAAGGGTCATTACCCTAAACTCCATATAAACCCCAAAAAGATGTCACTGTGTGCTCCTGATGTTGACACAGTACGGGTTAAATAGCAGAGAGTTAAGCTCATAGGTCTCCTAAATAATGTCTACAGATTGCGCAGGGGGTAGGTAGGTAGGTTGCCTTTCTAGTAGATCAGTCATTTATAAAAACGTCAATCTGACAGCAGATGAAAACCAGAAGTAGAGTCCCGTGTGCACGCGTTTCCCTCTGAAGTATAAATTTAATTAACTCTCAGAATATCCATATAAATATCCCAGGCATTTGTGTATTCTCTATGGGGCTGCCAGATGTCCTTACAAAGAGTTATTTTAGTTTACTTCTTAAGCTAACAATAGATTTTACATTTTTAAATGCTTGAAAAAAATCAAAAGAAGAGTATTTTGAGCCTGCAAATTTGGATGAAATTCAAATTTCATTGTCTATATATAAAGTTTTATTGGAGCACAGCCAAACTCATACATTTCTGTTTTGTCTATGGCTGCTTTAGAGCTACGACTGCAGAGCTGAGACCCGGGGCCTGATTCTAACAACCTCAGGTCAGATGATTCACCCTGACACTCACAGGGGCTTTCCTCATGGAAGTCTATAATAAAATAGCCGGATTTCTTCTTGTGAAAGTGAGCGCAGCATATTGCACCGGATGATATTTAATACATTATTTGCTTAATTATTTGACTGCTGCTAAACTTTACAATGGTTAATGAGCATGGTTTGCCTTTCATGTCCCTTTAATATGCTCACTCTCAGTTTAATGAAAACATAGAAATACAGATGTGCAATTCCAGGCCCTTAATCATGCATCTTATTATTAAACGGAAATTATCCAATAGAAAAACAAATGATCCCATTAACCCATTAAGGAACCTAAAACCCCAAATGTTTCTTTCCTTATTCAGATAGAACATACAATTAAAAAAAACTTTCCAATATACTTCTATTATCAAAAGTTCTTCATATTCATGTTGTTATCCTTTGTTGAAAAGCAGGAAGGTAAGTTCAGGAGTCTGCACGTGTCTGTAGCACGATATGACTGTTTAGCTACAATGTTATACCATAGCATGAGCACTATTTCCTGTCATGTATTGCCCCAGGCATGTGCACGCTACCTATCTAGGTATCTCTTCAACAAATAACAGAGAGAACAAAGCACATTTTCTAATAGAAGTGAATTGGAAGCTTTTTAAAAATTGTATTCTCTATCTGAATCATGAAAGAAAAATGTGGGGTTTTTATGTCCATTTAAAGGGACAGTCAAGTCAAAATGAAACTTTCATGATTCAGATAGGGCAGTCATTTTACAACTTTCCAATTTACTTTTATAATCAACTTTGCTTTGTTCTTTTGGTATTCTTTGTTGAAAGCTAGACCTAGATAGGCTCATATGCTAATTTCTAAGCCTTTGAAGGCCGCCTCTTATCTAAGTGCATTTTGATACCTTTTCACTGCAAGACAGCGCTAGTTCATGTGTCCCATATAGGTAACATGCTCACTCCCAGGGATTTATTTATAAATCAGCACTGATTGGATAAAATGCACGTTTGTCAAAATAACTGACATGAGAGGCAGTCTACAGAGGCTTAGATACAAGGTAATCACAGTAGTAAAATTTATATTAATATAACTGAGATAAGGGGCAGTCTGCAGAGGCTTAGATACAGGGTAATCACAGAAGTAAAATGTATATTAATATAACTGAGATAAGGGGCAGTCTGCAGAGGCTTAGATACAGGGTAATCACAGAGGTAAAATGTATATTAATATAACTGATATAGGGGCAGTCTGCAGAGGCTTAGATACAAGGTAATCACAGAGGTAAAAAGTATATTAATATAACTGCGATAAGGGGCAGTCTGCAGAGGCTTAAATACAAGGTAATCACAGAGGTAACAAGTATATTAATATAACTGAGATAAGGAGCAGTCTGCAGAGGCTTAGATACAAGGTAATCACAGAGGTAAAAAGTATATTAATATAACTGAGATAAGGGGCAGTCTGCAGAGGCTTAAATACAGGGTAATCACAGAGGTAAAAATTATATTAATATAACTGAGATAAGGAGCAGTCTGCAGAGGCTTATATACAAGGTAATCACAGAGGTAAAAAGTGAATTAATATAACTGAGATAAGGAGCAGTCTGCAGAGGCTTATATACAAGGTAATCACAGAGGTAAAAAGTATATTAAT
Organism: Bombina bombina; assembly: GCF_027579735.1. NCBI lineage: Eukaryota > Metazoa > Chordata > Amphibia > Anura > Bombinatoridae > Bombina > Bombina bombina. Next base: position 27,968,538 of record NC_069504.1, read on the forward strand.
ATAACTGAGATAAGGGGGCAGTCTGCAGAGGCTTAGATACAAGGTAATCACGCTGGTAACAAGTATATTAATATAACTGAGATAGGGGCAGTCTGCAGAGGCTTAGATACAAGGTAATCACAGAGGTAAAAAGTATATTAATATAACTGAGATAAGGGGGCAGTCTGCAGAGGCTTAGATACAAGGTAATCACAGAGGTAAAAAGTATATTAATATAACTGAGATAAGGGGCAGTCTGCAGAGGCTTAGCTACAAGGTAATCACAGAGGTAAAATGTATATTAATATAACTGAGATAAGGGGGCAGTCTGCAGAGGCTTAGATACAAGGTAATCACAGAGGTAAAATGTATATTAATATAACTGAGATAAGGGGCAGTCTACAGAGGCTTAGATACAAGGTAATCACAGAGGTAAAATGTATATTAATATAACTGAAATAAGGGGGCAGTCTGCAGTGGCTTAGATACAGGGTAATCACAGAGGTAAAATGTATATTAATATAACTGAGATAAGGGGGAAGTCTGCAGAGGCTTAGATACAGGGTAATCACAGAGGTAAAAAGTATATTAATATAACTGAGATAAGGGGCAGTCTGCAGAGGCTTAGATACAAGGTAATCCCAGAGGTAAAATGTATATTAATATAACTGAGATAAGGGGGCAGTCTGCAGAGGCTTTAGATACAAGGTAATCACAGAGGTAAAAAGTATATTAATATAACTGAGATAAGGAGCAGTCTGCAGAGGATTAGATACAAGGTAATCACAGAGGTAAAAAGTATATTAATATAACTGAGATAAGGAGCAGTCTGTAGAGGCTTAGATACAAGGTAATCACAGAGGTAAACAGTATATAAATATAACTGAGATAAGGGAGAAGTCTGCAGAGGTTTAGATACAGGGTAATCACAGAGGTAAAAAGTATATTAATATAACTGAGATAAGGGGCAGTCTGCAGAGGATTAAATACAAGGTAATCACAGAGGTAAAATGTATATTAATATAACCGTGTTAGTTTTGCAAAACTGGAGAATGGTAATAAAGGGATTATCTAATTTATCTATCTTTAAAATAAACATTTTCAATAGACTGTTCCTTTTAAAACACAAGTTAAATATATTGCCATCTAGTGGCTATACACATAAATCACACAATATGCATGCAGGAAAAAGCAACAGAATTTGCATCAAACTATATATAAATCAGTTTAGGAAAATTGACAAATCCAATTCTCTGTTAAGACCTCTTGGGTATAGTATCTCATTATTGGATCCAGGAGGCCTCTTTCTGCTTAAAGTAATGGTAATAATAATAATAAGGTTCTAACTCTAATCATGCTAATGTATTCCACAATGTTATAGAATCCACAATATACAATTAAAAAAATAAAATAATCTTTGAATTTTGTAATAAAGATAATTTTATATTGAGACTGTGACGTACCATTCTCTGCACCCTCAGATTCTCAGGTCTTCATTTCGGGGATGTGTGGAGCACGTGGGAACACTTTACACATCACAATATTGGGGGGAAAATATATAACTGTGGATGAAGAGTAGGTACATGATGGACAGAATTTAAGCATGCTCGCTTGCGATTGGATGGCTTCTTCACATTCAGACAATGGAGCGCATGCTTATAGTCATTACTTCAATGGGACATTGAAAATAGTGAGCCGTACGACAAAATTTTTGATTGGTGGCTTTAGACAACTAGGGATAAAAAACTGATTAGCAAAGGGGGGGTTGGCATGGGGACACAAGAGTATAAAGTTAGCGATGTACCTGTAATGCTCATGGGATACTCCACTATCAAACTTGGCCAGTAGTCTTTTTATCCCGGCGTCAAGCTGGAATGATAGGGAATATCCCAGAGCAGAGAAAGTTTGCAAAATGAAGTAAGAGGTAGTCACTATAGGCAGGGTAGACTTTGGCGCCTGAGGAAAACGGTCAGGAGAGACCGAGAAACGTTGTGCTGCTATACTCCAAATAAAGTCTGTTTGCTTTTACAAGACTTTTGCCACGAATCATCATCTTTTATTTATTCATTCATATACTTCACATTTTTATTCAACATTTGGATCCATTTGATACACTGTATCCACTAGTGTATCTACCATTACTAGTGTATCTACTATTATTAGTGGACTAGTATTAGACGATCCGGCTCTGTGAAAAGCCTGTGGCTGGATACTGCATGCTGTTTGCCTATCGCCGCTCCTACACTCCAGAGCTACTCCGATATCCACCAGTGTGAGTTAGCTGGACGACTCCTAACAGTCCAGAAGGCATTTGTGACACTTCTCAAGTGTCATACAGCTTGTAAGTACGGTCTTACTTGTACATTTGGCGTGTTTTAATCATCTGATTGTGCACTATGGTGGCGCCTTCTTTTTTTATCTTTTACATTTGGCGGCAATAGGTAGGGAATCCAGTGGTATGGCAGTTCAACGGTAAACCAATAGAAGGACCGAAAACAGGCAGGAATAGGCAACAAAGGAAATCCAATAATTACAGTTCAGAAATAAACCAATAGAATAAGCAGGCAAAGTTCAGTAACATTATAGCAATCCAATGGTTCAATGGTTAAACAGGCAGAGTGGTCAGACAGGCAGAGTTCAGCAACTGTATGGCAATCCAGTATTTTAGGGTTAAGCAAGCAGAGTAGTCAGACAGGCAGCGTTCAATAACAGTATGGCAATCCAGTACTTTGGGGGTTAAGCAAGCAGAGTAGTAAGACAGGCAGAGTTTAATGACGTTATAGCAATCCAGAATACAGTAACAATCACATCCAGGGGCACACTAAGTAACACCTATACTTGGTCAGTGATAGGTAGAAAGTGAGCAACTTACATAGGAGCAGGATTCGTGTCACAGGAGATCCTGCCCGGCTTCAGAATGAAAAGAGTGTGCGGCGATGACGTCAACGCCGCACGTACACAGGAGCCGACTCTACCCTTGGCAAAGAGCAGAACAGCAGGCGCGGCGCTAGCAACAAATAGAGTGGCAAGGCGTGACAGTACCAGTTAGAGGTAACGCCGCAATAAAATACTTAATGGATCATATTTACATGCTCTTTATTATAGGAGATTCTCAATGTTATTGTTTAGCATCACTTTTAGATAATGTTTCTTATCACCACAATCTCTATGTATACTGACATGATCTATAATTTGCCATCTTAATTGACTAATATGTATAATTTGATTTTATCTTAAATTTATGACCCTTTCAAGGATGTTTAAATTCTTTTAGAATTACAGTTAAAACATCCTAGGCAGGGGAACAACCCAAATTATTATTATTAGTAATATATTTGTTCTTGTATGTATTGAACGGATATATATCAGTATTTACCAACATATCTTTTAAATTCCGTACTCTTTTATTAGCCATCATACGCCTTTACTGAAATAGTTTTATGTCACTGTTACATTGTTGTAAAATATTCATGTGCTTTTTCACATTACCGGATATTTCCTTAATATACTAATTGTATTGTGAAATATTAAAGGGACTGTCTACACCACAATTTTTATTGTTTTAAAAGATAAAATAATTACCCATTCCTCAGTTTTGCATAAGCAACACAGTTATAATAATACACTTTTCATCTCTGTGATTACCTTGTATCTGAGCCTCTGCAAACTGCCCCCTTATTTCAGTTCTTTTGACAGACTTGCATTTTAGCCAATCAGTGCTCACTCCTAGGTAACCATGTGCGTGAGCTCAATGTTATCTATATGAAACGCATGAACTTACGCCCTCTAGTGGTGTAAATCTGTCAAAATGCATTCAGATAAGAGGCAGCCTTCAAGGTCTAAGAAATTAGCATATGAACCTCCTAGGTTTAGCTTCCGACTAAGAATACCAACGGCTAGATTACGGGTTTTGCATTATGAGGGGTACGATGCTAACTTGCACGTTATTGTCACCGCTCACTTCCCTACAGCACTGGTATTACACGTTTTTACAAACCCGGCGTTAAAAGGCAAGAAGTGAGCGTAGAGCAAAATTGTGCTCCATACCGCACTCCAATACCAGCACTGCTTAAGTCAGCTGTGAGCTGGTTGTACGTGCTTGTGCAGATTTCCCCATAGACATCAATGGGGAGAGCCGGCTGAGAAAAAGTCTAAAACCTGCAAAAAAGCAGCGTAAAGCTCAGTAACGCAGCCCCATTGATTCCTATGGGGAAACATATTTTATGTTTATACCTAATACCCTAACATGAACCCTGAGTCTAAACACCCCTAATCTTACACTTATTAACCCCTAATCTGCCGCCCCCGATATCGCTGACACCTACATTATACTTATTAACCCCTACTCTGCAGCTCCGGACATCGCCACCACCTACATTATATGTATTAACCACTAATCTACCGCCCCCAACGCCGCCACAACTATAATAAACATATTAACCCCTAAACCGCCGTACTCCCGCATCGCAAACACTAGTTAAATATTATTAACCCCAATCTGCCGCCCCTAACATTGCCTCCACCTACCTACATTTATTAACCCCTAATCTGCCGTCCCCAATGTCGCTGCCACTATATTATATTTATTGACCCCTAAATCTAAGTCTAACCCTAACCCTAACACCCCCTAACTTAAATATAATTTAAATAAATATAAATACAAATTACTATCATTACCTAAATAATTCCTATTTAAAACTAAATACTTACCTATAAAATAAATCCTAAGATAGCTACAATATAACTAATAGTTACATTGTAGCTATCTTAGGGTTTATTTTTATTTTACAGGCGTTTGTATTTACTGTATTAAATTAGCTAAATTACAAAAAAAAAACCCCCACTAAATTACAGAAAATAAAAAACAAATTACAAGATCTTTATACTAATTACACCTAATCTAATAGCCCTATCAAAAATAAAAAAGCCCCCCAAAATAAAAATAAAAAAAATAAATAAAAAAACCTAAGCTCCCCATTGCCCTGAAAAGGGCATTTGGATGGGCATTGCCCTTAAAAGGGCATTTAGCTCTATTGCGGCCCAAAGCCCTAACCTAAAAATAAAACCCACCCAATACACCCTTAAAAAATCCTAACACTAACCCCCAAAGATTCACTTACCGGGAGAAGTCTTCATCCAAACGGCAAGATGTCCTCAACGAACGGGCAGAAGTGGTCCTCCAGATGGGCAGAAGTGGTCCTCCAGATGGGCAGAAGTCTTCATCCAGATGGCATCTTCTATCTTCATCCTTCCGACGTGGAGCGGCTCCATCTTTAAGACATCCGGCGCGGAGCATCCTCTTCCAACGATGCCCATTCAAATGCCCTTTTCAGGGCAATGGAGAGCTTATGTTTTTTTTAGTTAGGCTTTTATTTGGGGGGTTGGTTGTGTGGGTGGTGGGTTTTACTGTTGGGGGGTTGTTTGTATTTTTTTACAGGTAAAAGAGCTGATTTCTTTGAGGCAATGCCCCGCAAAAGGCCCTTTTAAGGGCTATTGGTAGTTTAGTTTAGGCTAGGATTTTTTTTATTTTGGGTGGGCTTTTTTTATTTTGATAGGGCTATTAGATTAGGAGTAATTAGTTTAAAGATCTTGTAATTTGTTTTTTATTTTCTGTAATTTAGTGTTTTTTTGTAATTTAGCTAATTTAATTTAGTTAATTGTATTTAATTTAGGTAATTTATTTAATTGTAGTGTTAGGTGTTAGTGTAACTTAGGTTAGGTTTTATTTTACAGGTAACTTTTGTATTTATTTAATAACTATTTAGTAACTATTCTACCTAGTTAAAATAAATCCAAACTTGCCTGTAAAATAAAAATAAACCCTAAGCTAGCTACAATGTAACTATTAGTTATATTGTAGCTAGCTTAGGGTTTATTTTATAGGTAAGTATTTAGTTTTAAATAGGAATATTTTAGGTAATAATAGTAGGTTTTATTTAGATTTATTTTAATTATATTTAAGTTAGGGGGTGTTAGGGTTAGGGGTTAATAAATTTAATAAAGTGGCGGCGACGTTGGGGGCGGAAGATTAGGGGTTAATAAATGTAGGTAGGTGGCGGTGATGTTAGGGACAGCAGATTAGGGGTTAATAATATTTAACTAATGTTTGTGAGATGGGAGTGCGGCGGTTTAGGGGTTAATATGTTTATTATAGTGGTGGCGATGTCCAGAGCGGCAGATTAGGGGTTAATCATTTTATTTTAGTGTTTGCGATGCGGGAGGGCCTCGGTTTAGGGGTTAATAGGTAGTTTTATGAATGTTAGTGTACTTTTTAACACTTTAGTTATGAGTTTTATGCTACAGCGATGTACTACTGACTTGCGGGATAGGCTGTACTGCTCACTTTTTGGCCTTCTAGGACAAGCTCGTAATACTGGCGCTATGGAAGTCCCATAGAAATAGACTTTACGCAAATTGCGTAAGTTGATTTGCGGTAAGGCCAAAAAAGTGTGCGGGGGTGTACTGTACCTACAAGACTCGTAATAGCAGTGAGCGTGAAAAAGCAGCGTTAGGACCTGTAATCTAGCTGCAAGTGTTCAAAATTGGGAATAAAAGTAAATTGGAAAGTTGTTTAAAATTACATGCCCTGTCTGAATAATGAAAGTTTTTATTTTGGACTAGACTGTCCCTTTAATTCTCTGTATTACTTTTTTCATTACCTTTAATGCTATTCCATGAAAATGGTATCTTATCAATCTCCTTCTTTATAAAATCCTTGGGGTACCCCTTCTAGAGGAATTTATTCCCCATTTCTTACAGGCTTTTAATTTTGAGACATTCCTTACTGACAATCCTGTCAATTCTCAATACTTGGCTAAGTGGGAGATAATATTTTATCACTGGATGGTTTTACAAACTGGCTCTTTGCAATAAATATCCAAATTCAATTAATCACCCTGTTTATAAACCTCTCTATCCAAAAACACAATTTTGTCTTCACTATAATAATAATGTAAACTCAAGATTACTTCTGAGTTCAACTAAAAAACAAATTGTTATAGTGTGTCAGCGTCACCATATGCCAAACACATAATCTATGAAGCGCCACTAAATGCCACTATATTGTAAAAACAAAGGATTATAAAATACATTTTCCTCAAAATGATTGTTGTACAAGTTGGCATATGAATCTGTGGCAACATTAGACCCCATAGCTTGTTTTGGATGTATAAAGTATCCATAAATAGAAAATAGTTGTAATATAATACAACTCTAAATAACACTTTTACCAAATCAATCTGTTTCTGTTTATACTTAGGGGTAGATTTATCGAGTGTCGGGCGGACATGATCTGCTGTAGTGGATCATGTCCGCCTGACGTCGCTAATGCTGACAGAATACGCTGTTAACATTGTACAAGCATTTCTGGTGAAATGCTTGTGCAATGCCGCCCTCTGCACATTTGCGGCCAATATGCCACTAGCAGGGGGTGTTGTCAGTATATACCAGGGTTATAATACAATTTATTTATAATTACCTCCAATAAAAATGTATATACAAAACATTTGAAATTAGTATTTATTCCAAAATTCTTGAGATTAGTTAAAGGGACATTATACACTCATTTTTTCTTTGCATAAATGTTTTGTAGATGATCTATTTATATAGCCCATAAAGTTTTTTTTAAAAATAAATGTATAGTTTTGCTTATTTTTAAATAACATTGCTCTGATTTTCAGACTCCTAACCAAGCCCCAAAGTTTTATGTGAATACCGTCAGCTACCTTCTCCAGCTTGCTCCTGTTTGTGTAAAGGGTCTTTTCATATGCAAAAGAAGGGGGAGGGGGGAGTGTCTTATTTCCCACTTGCAGTGGGCTTTCCAGCTACCTTTTCAACAGAGCCAAACTGACAGCTTCTAAGTAAGTTTGTAAACAGTTTTATACTGGATTTTTATATCAGTATCTGTGCATCTTATTCTTTATAGTAGTGTCTATTACATGCAGTTATATGAAAATGAGTGTATACTGTCCCTTTAAATTTATAAACACATTGAAATATATTAAGTAGAGACTATCTTTGAATCAATTATACACGTTTATTCTGCTTTAATATTCTATACCACAGATTATAAAAAAAATATACCTTTAAAATTAACCTAACAAAAATTAACAATAAATTGCATTAAAATACCACAATAAAATACCAGAATATGGACCGTTAACTTAACAGTGTTTAGTTAGACAATATAACAAAACACTTTAACATCCAATTGATATGCCAATGTATCTGAGCTGAAATAACCTCTTATTTAGCTACAATAGAGAGGGGAAAGAGCAAAATAGAGGGAAGAGAGAGAAAAAGAGAGGGGGGGGGAGAGAGCAAAAGAGAGGGGGAGAGAGAAAGAAAAAGAGAGGGGAAGAGAGAGAGAGCAAAAGAAGAGGGTGGGAGAGTGGGGGGAGAGAGAGCAAACAAGAGGGGGGAGAGAGAGCAATAGAGAGGGGAAGAGAGAGCAAAAGAGAAGGGAAAGAGTAAAAGAGGGGGGAGAGAGAGAGCAAAAGAGAAGAGAAAGAGCAAAAGAGAGGGGAAAGAGCAAAAGTGAGGGGGAGAGGGAGCAAAAGAGTGGGGAGAGAGCAAAAGAGAGCGGGGAGAGAGAGCAATAGAGAGGGGGAGAGAGAGAAAAAGAGAGGGGGAGAGAGCAATAGAGAGGGGGGAGAGAGAGCAATAGAGAGGGGGAGAGAGAGAGCAAAAGAGAGGGATGGAGAGACAGAGCAAAAGAGAGGGGGAGAGAGAGAGCAATAGAGAGGGGGAGAGAGAGAGCAAAAGAGAGGGATGGAGAGAGAGAGCAAAAGAGAGGGGAGAGAGACAGAGCAAAAGAGAGGGGGGAGAGAGAGAGAACAAAAGAGAGGGGGAGAGAGAGAGCAAAAGAGAGGGATGAGAGAGAGAGCAAAAATAGGGGAGAGAGACAAAGCAAAAGAGAGGGGGGAGAGAGAGAGCACAAAAGAGAGGGGGGAGAGAGTGCAAAAGAGAGGTAGAGAAAGAGAGCGCAAAAGAGAGGTGGGGAGAGAGAGAGCGCAAAAGAGAGGGGGGAGAGAGAAAGCACAAAAGAGAGGGGGGAGAGAGAGCACAAAAGAGAGGGGGGAGAGAGCGCAAAATAGAGGGGGAGAGAGCGCAAAAGAGAGGGGGGAGAGAGCGCAAAAGAGAGGGGGAGTGAGAGAGCGCAAAAGAGAGGGGGAGAGAGAGCATGCAAAAGAGAAGTGGTGAGAGAGCATGCAAAAGAGAGAGAGAACGCAAAAGAGAGGGGGAGAGAGAGAGCATAAAAAAAGAGAGGGGAAGAGAGAGCGCAAAAGAGAGGGGGGAGAGAGGGAGCAAAAGAGGGGGAGAGAGAGAGAGCAAAAGAGAGGTGGAACTAGAGAGAGCACAAAAGAGAGGGGAGAGCGTGCAAAAGAGAGGGGGAGAGAGCACAAAAGAGAAGGGGAGAGAGAGCAAAAGAGAGGGGGGAGAGAGAGAGCAAAAGAGAGGGGGAGAGAGAGAGCAAGGGACCGCTGAACTGCAAAAAATGGCCCATGTAAACGGGCTTTTGGACTAGTATGTATATATATATATATACACACACACATATATATATATATATATATATATATATATATATATATATAGCAATAATAAGCTTGAATTAAAGATAAAAAATACAAAATACTTTTATCTAGCAAGTAAAATTATTTAGCATTAATGTGACTAGCTAAGACTACACAGGACTATGGATATAACTTAAAACACCAAATTTGTTTTTTAAATTACAAGCTGCAATTTAATTGTAGCTATAGAATACCTTTTGATTTAAATATAAAAGTATGAAACAATCTTTTATACGTTACCAGATAAAAAAGTTCACCTCATAAATTGAGAGGTATTTTGCAATATGGATGAAACGGTAGCCCAGTTTTGCTTATAGTGACTGTGTCTTAAAAATGCAGCAACGTTATCAGTCAAAATTTTAGCAAGAAAAGCCCCTTCTATCCCTTTGCATGAGGTTATATCACATGATACACCCCACCCCTTTTTATTCTAATCATTGGTGAATGTTTGGATACGACCCACAGAGCTTGTCTGATAGGTTACTGGGAATGCCATTGGGTTGTAACACTGGATTTAGGCCATCGGAGGCAGCAGACAAAGATAAACCGTTTTACTATCACATATTGCTACAGTTTACTATATCTTCAAATGTCTATTTAATATACTCACTATTTCCTGATATTAATAAACTTATCTGGTCAATATATATGTTCCATCTAATATAATTTAGCATATATCTATAGAGACTAAACATGAGCATATCTCTAGTAATATTTTAAAATGCATTTAAAAATCACATTTTCCCTTAAAGGATTTAAAAGGATCACAATACCTTCAGCATTGATCTAACTAATATCTCAGTTATCATCTTAATATCGCATACATACCTTGAGATTAGCAATCAGTTGCAATTTCATATCTATATTTATATTGGAGTATCCCATATTAATATAAATATTGCATATCTGTATATCTCTTGCTGAGTGTACAACTAAACTCCTGGAAAAATCAAGAAGATGTTATTTGTTTCATACATCTTTAAAATAAGGTTATACAGTTGTTCATTTAATGTATTACAAACCTGAAATACATTTCTCAGATCCATGGATATATATATATATATATATATATATATATATATATATATATAATTTATACAGTCTGAGTATCAATTAAATCTTTGAGAATTATACAGTTCATATAGATTAAATTTCTAACGTCTCTTTTTAAAACCAAGATTTAAATTATTATATGCTTTCAGCAAAATATGTCTCTCTGTTTTCTCCTGCTATTTTCCATTGAGACGTACGTCTAAGCTTTGTGTATTTGTAGCTCAGTATGGGACACTTAACACTTAGATGGTAAGGGATATCTCCTTTGAGTATGTTTGTATATTCCATTATCAGTTCAGACTGAGCGACTGTTCCTTCATATTAGAAAACTCTATGTACAGTCCTCCTTTGAAGTGGATAATTTGGACATATTGGCTTGCAATGTATATCTAGTCACAGCAGGAGGGGGTTTGTGTTACCCAGCCCAGCCCAGCCCATCAGACATAGAGGACTGCAATTTATAGTAATAAAACTAATGCAAACAGTTTCATATATAATTAACTTTTTGTTTGGTCTTATCATGTATAAATAATATATATATATATATATATATATATATATATATACACAGTGGGGCAAAAAAGTATTTAGTCAACCACCAATTGTGCAAGTTCTCCCACTTAAGAAGATGAGAGAGGCCTGTAATTTTTATCATAGGTATACCTCAACTATGAGAGACAAAATGTGGAAACAAATCCAGACAATCACATTGTCTGATTTGGAAAGAATTTATTTGCAAATTATGGTGGAAAATAAGTATTTGGTCAATATCAAAAGTTCATCTCAATACTTTGTTATATATCATTTGTTGGGAATGACAGAGGTCAAACGTTTTCTGTAAGTCTTCACAAGATTGTCACACACTGCTGCTGGTATGTTGGCCCATTCCTGCATGCAGATCTCCTCTAGAGCAGTGATGTTTTGGGGCTGTCGCTGGGCAACACGGACTTTCAACTCCCTTCAAAGGTTTTCTATGGGGTTGAGATCTGGAGACCGGCTAGGCCACTCCAGGACCTTGAAATGCTTCTTACGAAGCCACTCCTTCGTTGCCCGGGCGGTGTGTTTGGGATCATTGTCATGCTGAAAGACCCAGCCACGTTTCATCTTCAATGCCCTTGCTGATGGAAGGAGGTTTGCACTTAAAATCTCACGATACATGGCCCCATTCATTCTTTCATGTACATGGATCAGTCGTCCTGTTCCCTTTGCAGAGAAACAGCCCCAAAGCATGATGTTGCCATCCCCATGGTTCACAGTAGGTATGGTGTCCTTTGGTTTCAACTCAGCATTCTCTCTCCTCCAAACACGACGAGTTGTGTTTCTACCAAACAGTTCTACTTTAGTTTCATCTGACCATATGACATTCTCCCAATCCACTTCTGGATCATCCAAATGCTCTCTAGCATACTTCAGATGGGCCTGGACATGTACTGGCTTAAGCAGGGGGACACGTCTGGCACTGCAGGATCTGAGTCCCTGGCAGCGTAGTGTGTTACTGATGGTAACCTTTATTACTTTGGTCCCAGCTCTCTGCAGGTCATTCACTAGGTCCCCCGTGTAGTTCTGGGATGTTTGCTCACCGTTCTTGTGATAATTTTGACCCCACGGGGTGAGATCTTGTGTGGAGCCCCAAATCGAGGGAGATTATCAGTGGTCTTGTATGTCTTCCATTTTCTAATTATTGCTCCCACAGTTGATTTCTTCACACCAAGCTGCTTGCCTATTGCAGATTCAGTCTTCCCAGTCTGGTGCAGGTCTACAATTTTGTTTCTGGTGTCCTGCGACAGCTCTTTAGTCTTCACCATAGTGGAGTTTGGAGTGTGACTGTTTGAGGTTGTGGACAGATGTCTTTTATACTGATAACAAGTTCAAACAGGTGCCATTAATACAGGTAATGAGTGGAGGACAGAGGAGCCTCTTAAAGAAGAAGATACAGGTCTGTGAGAGCCAGAAATCTTGCTTGTTTGTAGGTGACCAAATACTTATTTTCCACCATAATATGCAAATAAATTCTTTCCAAATCAGACAATGTGTTTGTCTGGATTTGTTTACACATTTTGTCTCTCATAGTTGAGGTATACCTGTGATGAAAACTTGCACAATTGGTGGCTGACTAAATACTTTTTTGCCCCACTGTATATATATATATATATATATATATATATATATATATATATATATTTATATATATATATATATATTTATATATATATATATATATATATATCGTACACTGTTTGGTTTTCTCCACAGGAGTCTGAGGACGGGGGTTGTACCCCGAAAACGTTAACTCTGATTAAATCACTTTGTTAAAATATTAAAATACGGTGAGTGCTCTCTCTGGACAATTTATATATATATTATTTAATAACACTCACAGATATCCTGACTGTGTCAATCATCCCGATCGTATCTGATCGGGCTGATTGCTGTCCGCAGCCTCGAGGGGGTGGATGAGTTAAGGAGCAGCGGTCTTACGACCGCTGCTTCTTAACTTTTGCTTCCTGAAGGATCGCGCGGAAACAGCTGCATCCGCAGCATAGAAAATGTACCCCCTAGTGTTAGTTTGTAACGAATTCCTGATGACCCAATGTGAAACATGGTAATTGTAGTGAACAGAGCTTTGTAATGCAGTCCCCTTGATATCTGAAGACATTATTTCTAGAAGTGGTTGCAATATCTTATCCAAAAATATAGGAATCTGTGTAAATACAGTGCTCATAACTTTTACCCTTATAATTCCTTAAAGACCGGTTATTCTGAAAACTAAATACCAGGCAACAACCTTTAATATTATACAGGTGAAACTCAAAAAATTAGAATATGGTGCAAAAGTTAATTTATTTCACTAATGCAACTTAAAAGGTGAAACTAATATATGAGATAGCCTCATTACATGCAAAGCAAGATAGTTCAAGCCGTGATTTGTCATAAATTTGAAGATTATGGCTTACAGCTCATGAAAACACCAAATCCACAATCTCAGAAAATTAGAATATTGTGAAAAGGTGCAATATTCTAGGCTCAAAGTGTCCCACTCTAATCAGCTAATTAAGCCATAACACCTGCAAAGGGTTCCTGAGCCTTTAAATGGTCTCTCAGTCTGGTTCAGTAGGAATCACAATCATGGGAAAGACTGCTGACCTGACAGTTGTGAAGAAAACCATCATTGACACCCTCCATAAGGAGGGAAAGCCTCAAAAGGTAATTGCAAAAGAAGTTGGATGTTCCCAAAGTGCTGTATCAAAGCACATTAATAGAAAGTTACGTGGAAGGGAAAAGTGTGGAAGAAAAAGGTGCTCAAGCAGCAGGGATGACCACAGCCTGGAGAGGATTGTCAGGAAAAGGACATTCAAAAGTTTTGGGGACTTTCACAAGGAGTGGACTGAGGCTGGAGTCAGTGCATCAAGAGCCATCACACACAGACGGATCCTGGACATGGGCTTCAAATGTCGTATTCCTCTTGTCAAGCCACTCCTGAACAACAAGCAATAGTGATGTCGCGAACCTAAAATTTTGCGTTCGCGAACGGCGGACGCGAACTTCCACAACTGTTCGCGAACGGGCAAACCAGGCGAACCGCCATAGACTTCAATAGGCAGGCGAACTTTAAAACCCACAGGGACTCTTTCTGGCCACAATAGTGATGGAAAAGTTGTTTCAAGGGGACTAACACCTGGACTGTGGCATGCCGGAGGGGGATCCTTGGCAAAACTCCCATGGAAAATTACATAGTTGATGCAAAGTCTGTTTTTAAGCCATAAAGGGCATAAATCACCTAACATTGCTAAATTGTTTGGAATAATGTGCTTTAAAACATCCGGTATGATGTTGTATCGAACAGGTAGTTGTAAGGGTTACGCCCGCTTCACAGTGACAGACCAAACTCCCCATTTAAAGGGACAGTCTACACCAGAATTTTTATTGTTTTAAAAGATAGATAATCCCTTTATTACCCATTTCCCAGTTTTGCATAACAAACCATTTATAATAATATACTTTTAACCTCTGTGATTATCTTGTATCTAAGCCTCTGCAAACTGCCCCTTTTTTCAGTTCTTTTGACAGACTTGCAGTCTAGCCAATCAGTGCCTGCTCCCAGATAACTTCTCGTGCACAAGCACAGTGTTATCTATATGAAATACGTGAACTAACACCCTCTAGTGGTGAAAAACTGTTAAAATGCAATCTGAAAGAGGTGGGCTTCAAGGTCTAAGAAATTAGCATATGAACCTCCTAGGTTAAGTTTCAACTAAGAATACCAAGAGAACAAAGCAAAATTGGTGATAAAAGTAAATTGGAAAATTGTTTAAAATTACATGCTGTATCTGAATCATGAAAGTTTATTTTGGCCTAGACTGTCCCTTTAACGCACCGCAAAAAAACGCAAACAGTCCATTTGCACAACCGCAAACTCTCCATTTGCACAAGGTTGTATACCAAGCTAGCCATGTCTCGTTCCTTGTCCTCACTGATGTCATTGAAGGTCTCTTTCTCTACCCAGCCACGTACAACACCAAGGGTCCCCGAAAGGGGACAACAAACCCCCTGGGACGCCTGCTGTGTTTGGTTTTCCACCTCCTCAAAGCCACCTTCCTCCTCTGACTCCTCTTCTTCAGACTCCTCTCTCTGCGTTGCCTCTTTCTGCGTTATTATAAGGTGTGTTAAGTAGTACTATTCCTAACAGTGTAATCCCTGTTACGTCCCCTATCAGGAGACGTGTATATGGCATGGATTTTAGGAACCGGGAGATTCCAATTACAAGACGCGCGGTCTGGGACCCATGGTAAGGTTCCCAGAGGCAGTTGCGGCGCCCGAGGCTCTCATTAGAACAGAGCACTCTGGAACGTATCTGCCCTCGGCCGAAATCAGAACATTCTTTAGCTTTCTGTCTGTCGGCCAAATGTCCGTCTGCCAAATGTCCGTCTGCATTTTGTCAGTGCACCGCGTGCAATCTACTGTGCCACCAGATATGAGTGGTGTGTTAAGTAGTACTATTCTGATCAGTTTAATCCCTGTTATGTCCCCTATCAGGGGATGTGTATATGGCTTGGATATGTATATGGCATGGCCGAAACACAAGTGGCTGTCAGATAACAGTCCGGCCACGAGATAGATAGATAGATAGATAGATACATAGATTAGATAGATAGATCAATAGATGCAATAGATACATTTGATAGATATGATAGATAGATTTGATAGATAATTTCCCAGACAGAGAATTACAAGATGTGCAGTCGGGGACCCATGGTAATGTTCCCAGAGGCAGTTGCGGCGTCCGAGGCTCTGATTAGAACAGAGCACTCTGGAACGTATCTGCCCTCGACCGAAATCAAAACATTCTTTAGCTTTCTGTCCGTCTGCCAAATGTCCGTCTGCCAAATGTCCGTCTGCCAAATGTCCTTCTGCATTTTGTCAGAGCCCCGCTTGCAATCTACTGTGCCACCAGATATGAGTGGTGTGTTAAGTAGTACTATTCTGATCAGTTTAATCCCTGTTACGTCCCCTATCAGGGGACGTGTATATGGCATGGATTTTAGGAACCGGGAGATGGAAAAAGATTCTTGGTCGGTCCTCCTACTTCAAATTTGGGGCACTGCGCGTGCAATCTAATGTGCCACCAGATAGGAGTGGTGTGTTAAGTAGTACTATTCCTATCAGTTTAATCCCTATTATGTGCGATTTTTTTTGGTTTGGTTTTTGAAGCCACAGTGCACCACCAGAAGCCAGAAAAATTTGGCATGTACACATGCCTGAAAAATTAGGTATTGTTGCAGCCGCTGCTGTAGCAGCGGCCAGAAAAATTGATGTTTGTTTCCCAGGTAGAAAGTGCCCTAAAACATTGCGGCTTGAACCCTAGTTGGTGGCGGATAAGTCACGCAAGTCATCCGGCATTCGAAGATAAAATACAGCAGCTTGTGGACCATTTTTAGCCCAAGGCAGCTCATCTCATCAGGCCTTTTTTACTCTAATGTATCGCCCAATGTCAATCCCTTCGGGATCCATCCCTCATTCATCTTAAAAAGGTGAGGTAATCTAGACTTTTTTGACCTAGGCGACTTCTCTTCTCAGTGACAATACCTCCTGCTGCACTGAAGGTCCTTTCTGACAGGACACTTGAAGCGGGGCAAGCCAGAAGTTCTATCGCAAATTGGGATAGCTCAGGCCACAGGTCAAGCCTGCACACCCAGTAGTCAAGGGGTTCATCGCTCCTCAGAGTGTCGAGATCTGCAGTTAAGGCGAGGTAGTCTGCTACCTGTCGGTCGAGTCGTTCTCTGAGGGTGTAAAGCATACTTTTTAATTTATTTTGGAACTGCTGCATCCTTTCCGACTTGCGGTAATTCGGTAACATTTCAGGCACTTTATGCTTATACCGGGAGTCTAGTAGCGTGGACACCCAGTACAGGTCGTTCTCCTTCAGCTTTTTTATATGAGGGTCCCTCAACAGGCACGACAGCATGAAAGACCCCATTTGCACAAGGTTGGATGCCGAGCTACTCATGTCCCGTTCCTCATCCTCAGTGATCTCACTGAAGGTATCTTCTTCCCCCCAGCCACGTACAACACCACGGGTACCAGATAGGTGACAACGAGCACTCTGGGATGCCTGTTGTGGTTGGTCTTCCTCCTCCTCCTCAAAGCCACATTCCTCCTCTGACTCCTCTTCCTCACAATCCTCTTCCAGCGTTGCCGCTGGTTCAGCAAGCGATGCTGATAAGGCTGTTTCTGGTAGTGATGGTGACCACAACTCTTCCTCTTCCTCTTCACGCTCATCTACGGCCTGATCCAGCACTCTTCGCAGGGCACGCTCCAGGAAGAAAACAAATGGTATGATGTCGCTGATGGTGCCTTCGGTGCGACTGACTAGGTTTGTCACCTCCTCAAAAGGACGCATGAGCCTACAGGCATTGCGCATGAGCGTCCAGTAACGTGGCAAAAAAATTCCCAGCTCCGCAGTGGCTGTCCTAGCAACCCGGTCATACAAATACTCGTTAATGGCTTTTTCTTGTTGGTGCAGGCGTACGAACATTAGGAGTGTTGAATTCCACCATGTCGGGCTGTCGCAAATCAAGCGCCTCACTGGCATGTTGTTTCGCCGCTGGATATCTGAAAAGTGTGCCATGGCCGTGTAGGAACGCCTCAAATGGCCACACACCTTCCTGGCCTGCTTCAGGATGTCCTGTAAGCCTGGGTACTTATGCAAAAAGCGTTGTACGATCAAATTACACACATGTGCCATGCACGGCACATGTGTCAACTTGCCCAATTTCAATGCCGCCTCCAAATTACTTCTGTTTGCCGATCTCCAGTTGGTGCGGAGTCAGCCACTGATCCACCTGTGCGTTCAGGGTGGACAGGAGTGCTGGTCCGGTGTGACTCTCTGCTTTCAGGCAAGTCAACCCCAAGACGGCATGACACTGCCGTATCCGGGATGTGGAATAGTATCTGGGGAGCTGGGGGGGGTGCCGTTGATGTGGAGCAAGACGCAGCAGCAGAAGAGGACTCAGCTGAGGAGGTTATGGAAGAGGATGGAGTAGGAGGAGTAGAGGAGGTGGCAGCAGGCCTGCCTGCAAGTCGTGGCGGTGTCACCAACTCCTCTGTAGAGCCACGCATTCCATGCTTGGCAGCCGTCAGCAGGTTTACCCAATGCGCAGTGTAGGTGATATACCTGCCCTGATCATGCTTTGCAGACCAGGTATGAGTGGTCAGATGGACCCTTGCCCCAACACTGTGTGCCAGACATGCCATTACTTCCTTTCGCACAATCGAGTACAGGTTGGGGATTGCCTTTTGTGCAAATAAATTTTGGCTGGGTACCTTCCACTGAGGTGTCCCAATAGCTACAAATTTGGACGCCGCAGACTCCACCAGCTTGTATGGTAAAAGCTGGCGGGCTAAGAGTTCAGACAAGCCAGCTGTCAGATGCCGGGCAAGGGGGTGACTTTGTGACATTGGCTTCTTACGCTCAAACATGTCCTTGACAGACACCTGACTGTAGGCAGATGAGCAGGAAATGCTCCGGAAGAGAGACGGAATGGCGGATGGTTGAGGACAGCAGTGGTTGAAGGAGCACAGCAGTGGTTGATGTGGTTGAAGATGCTGGACCAGGAGGAGGATTGCAACTTTGAGTTTGTGTGCTGCTTGTACTCATGTGTTGATCCCATAGATGTTTGTGATGTGTGATCATGTGCCTTCGCAAAACAGTTGTACCTAGGTGGGTGTTGGACTTCCCACGACTCAGTTTCTTTTGGCACAGATTGCTGTTGTCAGAGGCAGACACACAAAAACAATGCCACACTGCTGAGCTCTGCGATGACGGCATTCTGGTGGTGGCAACAGCATGCGTTGATTGGCGTGCTGTCTGGCTGACCCCGGGTGCCGATGCATGCTGTCGGTCTATGCCACTAGCTACTCTCTGTCTCCCCATCTGAACTTTCTCCCTTTTCTTCTTCTCTTCTAACGGGCACCCACGTGACATCCACGGATGCATCGTCCTCATCAACCGCTTCACTTGTATCTGACAAATCAACAAAGGAAGCAGCAGCGGGTACAACATCATCATCATCATCATCACACCGTATGTCCATGTCTCTAATGCTGCCTGACTGAGACATATCACTGTTATCTACATCCTCTGTCAATGATGGTTGCGCATCACTCATTTCTTCCAACTGATGTGTAAATAACTCCTCTGACAGATCCAGTGAAGCGGCTGTGGTGCTAGTGTTGGTGGTGGCGGCAGGCGTGCGAGTGGTAACTTGAGAGGTTCCCGAAGATAAGCTGGAGGAGGATGGTGCGTCAAGGTTCAGAGCGGAAGCTATAGAAGATTGGGTGTCCTGTGTTAAAAAGTCAACTATGTCCTCAGAACTTTTCGAGTTCATGGTAAGTGGCCTCTGAACACTGGGCATTATTCTAGGGCCAAAGGGAATCGCAGCACCATGACCACGACGGCACCTGCAGGGTGGCCTGCCTCTGCCTGTCATTTTTTTTTAAATGTACACTTACACTACTATTAAAGAAGATATATGAGGTGCCACTGGGCAAGTGGGCACAGTATACACTGTGAGCCTGACACAAAAAAGCAGACTGATGTTTCACAGTCCAAAAAGTTTTTTTTGTTTTAAATGTACACTTACACTACTATTAAACAAGATATGAGTGGTGGCACTGGGCAAGTGGGCACAGTATACGCTGTGAGCCTGACACAAAAAAGCAGACTGATGTTTCACAGTCCAAAAAGTTTTTTTTGTTTTAAATGTACACTTACACTACTATTAAACAAGATATGAGTGGTGGCACTGGGCAAGTGGGCACAGTATACGCTGTGAGCCTGACACAAAAAAAGCAGACTGATGTTTCACAGTTCAAATTTTTTTTTTTTTTAAATGTACACTTACACTACTATTAAACAAGACATGAGTGGTGGCACTGGGCAAGTGGGCACAGTATACGCTGTGAGCCTGACACAAAAAAGCAGAATGATGTTTCACAGTCAAAAAATTATTATTTTTTTTTTAAATGTACACTTACACTACTATTAAACAAGATATGAGTGGGGGCACTGGGCAAGTGGGCACAGTATACGCTGTAAGCCTGACACAAAAAAGCAGAATGATGTTTCACAGTCCAAAAAGTTTTTTTTGTTTTAAATGTACACTTACACTACTATTAAACAAGATATGAGTGGTGGCACTGGGCAAGTGGGCACAGTATACGCTGAGAGCCTGACACACACGCTGGCAGGCAGGCAGGCAGGCAGGCAACTGCAATTAGATTACACAAGCAGACTGATGTATAACAGTCAAAAAAGTTTTTTTTTTTAAATTTACACTACTGTTACACAAGATATTAGTGGTGGCACTGGGCAAGTGGGCACAGTATACGCTGTGAGCCTGGCACACACGCTGGCAGGCAGGCAACTGCAATTAGATTACACTAGCAGACTGATGTTTCACATTAAAAAAAGTTTTTTTTTTTTAAATTTACACTACTGTTACACCAGATATGAATGGTGGCACTGGGCAAGTGGGCCTGGCACACGCTGGCAGGCAACTGCAATTAGATTACACTAGCAGACTGATGTTTCACACTCAAAAAAGTTTTTTTTTTTTACATTTACACTACTGTTACACCAGAAATGAGTGGTGGCACTGGGCAAGTGAGCCTGGCACACACGCTGGCAAGCAGGCAGGCAACTGCAATTAGATTACACTAGCAGACTGATGTTTCACACTCAAAAAAGTTTTTTTTTTTAAATTTATACTACTGTTACACCAGATATGAGTGGTGGCACTGGGCAAGTGGGCCTGGCACACACTCTGGCAGGCAGGCAGGCAGGCAGGCAACTGCAATTAGATTACACAAGCAGACTGATGTTTCACAGTCAAAAAAAGTTTTGTTTTGTTTTTTAAATTTACACTACTGTTACACCAGATATGAGTGGTGGCACTGGGCAAGTGGGCACAGTATATGCTGTGAACCTGGCACACACGCTGGCAGGCAGGCAACTGCAATTAGATTACACAAGCAGACTGATGTTTCACAGTCAAAAAAGTTTTTTTAAAAAATTTACACTACTGTTACACCAGATATGAGTGGTGGCACTGGGCAAGTGGGCCTGGCGCACACGCTAGCAGGCAGGCAACTGCAATTAGATTACACTAGCAGACTGATGTTTCACAGTCAATTTTTTTTTTTTAATTATTTACACTACTGTTACACCAGATATGAGTGGTGGCACTGGGCAAGTGGGCCTGGCACACACGCTGGCAGGCAGGCAACTGCAATTAGATTACACTAGCAGACTGATGTCTCACAGTCAAAAAATTTTTTTAAAAAATTATTTACACTACTGTTACACCAGATATGAGTGGTGGCACTGGGCAAGTGGGCCTGGCACACACGCTGGCAGGCAGGCAACTGCAATTAGATTACAATAGCAGACTGACGTTTCACAGTCAAAAAAGTTTTGTTTTTTTTAAATTTACACTACTGTTACACCAGATATGAGTGGTGGCACTGGGCAAGTGGCTTGGCAGGCAGGCAACAGCAATTAGATTACACAGGAAAAAAAAAAACAGACTGATGTTCTAGCCCTAAAAAGTGCTTTTTTGGGGTGCTGTCCTTACAGCAGAGATCAGATGAGTCCTTCAGGACTGTAGTGGACACTGAATACACTAGCCTAGCTATCAATTTCCCTATTAAATCAGCAGCAGCTACACTGTCCCTCCTCTCACTAAGAATGCAGCTTCCGAATGAATCTAAAATGGCTGCTGTCCAGGAGCTGGGAGGGTCTGGGAGGGAGGGTCTGCTGCTGATTGGCTGGAATGTATCTGCAGACTGTGAGATACATGGTCAAAGTTTACTCAATGATGACGAATAGGGGGCGGATCGAACATCGCATATGTTCGCCCGCCGTTGCGAACGCGAACAAGCTATGTTCGCCGGGAACTATTTGCTGGTGAACAATTCGCGACATCACTATGTCAGAAGCGTTTTACCTGGGCTAAAGAAAAACAGACCTGGTCTGTTGCTCAGTGGTCCAAAGTCCTCTTTTCTGATGAGAGCAAATTTTGCATCTCATTTGGAAACCAAGGGCCCAGAGTATGGAGGAAGAATGGAGAGGCACACACTGCAAGATGCTTGAAGTCCAGTGTGAAGTTTCCACAGTCTGTGTTGATTTAGAGAGCCATGTTGTGGCAAAACTCGTCACTTATGAACTATGCAGGAATTGTTATTTAGGCTAATGGTTAAAATGTATGTTAAACTGTATGTTACTGTTTAAACTCCCTGCTGTTTCAGTTGGGAAACCTTGTAGGGGAGACTGTTTTTAAAAAGTGTTTTTTTTTTTTGTTCTGTTGAAGAAATAGTTGTTGTTGACTCCCAAGCTATGTGTCGTCTAGTTCTTGGTGGAAAGGGGTTATTATTACAATTACCAAGAGTAGTTACTTGCTTTTCTCTGCTTACCCAAAAGATATTACAGATCCTACTACCTCTCTGCTACAATTACCAAGAGTAGTTATTTGCTTGTCTCTGCTTACCAAAAAGATATTACAGATCCTACTGCCTCTCTGCTACAATTACCAAGAGTAGTTACTTGCTTGTCTCTGCCTACCCAAAATATATTACAGATCCTACTGCCTCTCTGCTACAATTGGTGGCAAGCGACGGGATTCAAACCGCACAGCAAGTCGTAGGACATGTGATGTATATGAACAGGCTGTGAATGGGGACAGATTATACCAGACTAAAGAGAACTGCATTGAAGAAATTACTGGAGGCGAGAGGAATTATTGGCAGCAATAAAACCAAAGCAAGGCTGATTGCAGAGCTCATGGAGGGAGACCGGGTAGCAGGTATGGCCGTACCCATGGCGAACAACGAAACTGAATTCCAAAAAGAGATGCAGACCCGGTTGGCTTTTTTTTTTCCGCTACCCCATTCGGAGGAGCTCCTGACACGGACATCAGCAGACGTACATGAGTACTTGATGGTGACCCGACAAACCACCCCGAGACCCGGAGAGGGGCTACCAGTACACTCCAGTGCTGGTACAGGGAAAGCTAAGATTCCCTACCACGCATTCAAGGATCATACCAACACGGAGGATATCGATGGGTACCTACAGGACTTTGAGCGATTATGCCAACTGCATAATATTAGTACCGCTGACCAAGTTCCCCTACTGGCTGACAAGTTATCCAGGCAGGCTGCTGAAGCCTACCGCACCATACCACATGAGGACAGCAGGGACTACCAGAAGGTAAAACAGGCCATCCTAACTAGGTATGCTATTACCCCGGAGGCATACCGACAGTGGTTCCGAGACCTGAAGAAGCTGGAGCAAGATACCCACACTGAGTGGGCGCATCGGCTAACCAGGGCTGCTAAAGGCTGGTTGCAGGCAGCCCAAGTCACCCAGTTGGAAGACCTTTTACAACTCCTGTTGATGGAGCAATTCTTCCAAGGGGTGTCCACTGAATTGCAAAACTGGCTGAGAGATCGAAAACCGTGCACGGTACATACCGCAGTGACCTTGGCCGACAAATACCAAGACGCTCGGAGAGCTCAACGAACACAGCAATGCTCCAGTATTGGGGTCACCCCAACTCCCACTGCAGCTCCCACACCTCTGCTACCCCATCCTGGAGGGGGAATCTACCCACCCCCTACCCGATACCAGACTCAATCAGCTATCAGTTGCCATCTTTGTAACCAACAAGGGCACATTCAGAGAGACTGTCCCAGGAACAAGAACCGATCCACCTGGAACAACCAGAACAACTTGTCAAACAACCTGGCAGCTGTACACTGCTACCAGAACGAGCCCCGACTACAGACCCAACCTGCAGTCTTCCACGAGGAACCCTTGGGCATCTTACATGAGGTAAACCCAGTACAGGCCACTTCGGACAACCTACAAAGCCACCGCCAGGTGGTCTATATAGAGGGCCGACGTGTCCAAGGGCTGCGTGACTCTGGGGCCACCATAACCTTGCTCCGGCAACATTTAGTTTCCACCAATCAACTCACCGTAGACTGTGTAGCTGTCCGGGTGGCCGGGGGAGCCATTTACAAGATTCCCACGGCCAAAGTAGACTTGGATTGGGGAGCAGGGTCGGGGAATGTAGAAGTGGGCCTTATGCAAAATTTTCACGCAGACATTATTTTGGGCAACGACTTAGGGGAGCTGATTTCAGCGTTTGCACCCCAAACCTCCCCACAAGCAGCACTGCCCGTGGTTACCCAACAACAGGCCCGCACCAATGCACTGGCTGATCACTCTGAGGCTCAGGTAAGCAATCACCCCCCTCCACTAGAGTTTGGTAGTGAAGTGGCCACTGACCCCTCGTTGCAAGTATATAGGGATAAGGTAGACCAGAATCAGGCGGGGTTGGAAGGAGAGAGGTACGGTTGGGACAAGGGGTTACTGTACAGGTATGCAGAGAAGATAGTGGCTGGATCTATTCCCCTGTCCGTTCAGCAGTTAATAGTACCTCAGAGGTATAGACGAGAACTGCTACGGGTTGCTCACGATATTCCGCTGTCAGGCCACCTAGGAGTTAGTCGGACGAAGCACCGCCTAACTCAGAATTTCTTTTGGCCAGGGATCACCAAAGATATTAGGCAGTATTGCCAGACGTGTGACACCTGCCAACGAGTAGGGAAAAGAGGAGACCCCGATATAAGGCGAAGCTACACTCCCTCCCCATAATAGAGGAGCCTTTTAGTCGAGTGGCGGTGGACCTCATTGGCCCCCTAGCCAAGCCTAGCCCCTCGGGGAAGAGGTATATACTCACGGTCGTAGATTATGCCACCCGATATCCCGAGGCAGTGGCTCTGGCTAATATTCATGCCGAGACCATGGCGGATGCTCTCATCAGAATCTTCTCCCACATGGGATTTCCCCGGGAGATTATTTCGGACCGGGGCACCCAGTTTACGGCTGAGATTACCCACCAGATGTGGAGAGCATGTGGGATGAAACCCATTGTAAATTCCGCTTATCACCCCCAGTCTAATGGGCTCTGTGAACGGTTTAATGGAACACTAAAACAGATGCTCCGCACGTTCATGGATACCCAGAAGAACTGGGAGCGGTTTCTACCCCATTTGCTTTTCGCCTACGGGGAGGTACCTCAGGAGTCCACGGGGTTCTCTCCCTTTGAATTATTATTCGGAAGGAGGGTACGGGGTCCCCTAGACTTAATCCGAGAGAATTGGGAGGGGGAAGTCACTAGTGATGGTACTCCTATCGTACCATACGTGCTGGAGTTTAGGGAGCGCCTGGAGGCCCTGACTCGGACCGTCTGCTCCAACCTTCAGGCAGCTCAAACCCGTCACCGCCGTTGGTATGATAGGGGCGCCAGGGACCGCAGTTTTCAGACTGGGCAGAAGGTGCTAATCTTAAAACCGGTCAAAAATGATAAACTGCAGGCCTCCTGGCAGGTCCCATACAAGGTAGTGGAACAAATCTGTGACACCACCTATGTGATCGGCCCATGTACTGGAGCAGATGGTAGACGCATGCTCCATGTAAATATGAAGCCGTACCATGAACGCGCAGAGGAGGTGAATGCTATTTGCGCCCCTGCCGCGGACAACGCAGACAGTTTACCTTTTCCCGACCTCCTAGGAGTGAAGAACCGGAACGAAGGTCTGGGAGAGGTACAATTGGGTGAGCGGTTAAGTCCTCGGGAACGAGCTCAAATAGCAGAGCTACTGCAGGAAAAGAGAGACACGTTCTCCAACGTGCCTGGATATACTCGACTGGCCACCCATAGGGTAGAAACCCCAGGTCACCTCCTCATGCGTCAACCTCCTTACCGCATACCAGAATCAGTGAGAGAACATATGCGGAAGGAGATTGACAAGATGCTACAGTTAGGAGTGATTGAGCACTCGGTCAGCCCCTGGGCCTCGCCGGTAGTTCTAGTGCCGAAGCGGGACGGCACGACTCAGTTCTGTGTAGACTACCGGAAACTTAATGATAAAATCGTCTCTGACGCCTACCCTATGCCCCGGATAGATGAGCTCCTAGATAAAATGGCTCGAGGCCAGTACCTCACCACCATAGATCTGTGTAAGGGGTACTGGCAGATCCCACTAGTTGAGGATGCCATCCCCAAATCAGCGTTCGTCACCCCGTTTGGCCTGTACCAATTCAAGGTCATGCCATTCGTGATGAAGAACGCTCCGGCTACTTTCCAGCGAATGGTAGATTGGCTACTGGATGGGTCCCACGAGTATGCATGCGCCTATTTAGACAATATAGCTATATTTAGCAGCTCCTGGGACGAGCATTTGAACCACATAGGGCAATTCTAGATCGCATTAGGGAGGCAGGATTAACCCTTAAGCCTAGCAAATGTCATATAGGGATGGCGGAGGTCCAGTACCTAGGGCACCGAGTAGGTAGCGGGCAGCAGAAGCCCGAACCGGCCAAGGTAGAAGCCATAGCCAAGTGGCCCACTCCCCGTACCAAGACCCAAGTGCTAGCCTTTCTAGGTACCGTAGGCTATTATAGGAAGTTTGTACCTAATTATAGTACCCTAGCCAAACCCCTCACCGACCTCACCCGTAAAAACCTTCCTAAGATTGTTACCTGGAGCCTAGAGTGTGAACAAGCATTCCAAGAACTGAAAAACGCTCTCGTAAATGCCCCTATCCTTGCTGCCCCGGATCCAACTAAACGCTTTCTTGTCCATACAGACGCTTCTATGTTTGGATAGGGAGCCGTGCTGAGCCAAGTTGGGGCTGATGGCAGCAAGCATTCTGTGGCCTACCTAAGCAGGAAACTGTTACCCCCAGAAGTTAGCTACGCCGCCATCGAAAAGGAATGCCTGGCCGTGGTGTGGAACCTCAAGAAACTTCAGCCATATCTATATGGACAACAATTTTCTCTGCTCACAGATCAC
Organism: Bombina bombina; assembly: GCF_027579735.1. Taxonomy (NCBI): domain Eukaryota; kingdom Metazoa; phylum Chordata; class Amphibia; order Anura; family Bombinatoridae; genus Bombina; species Bombina bombina. The sequence goes on from NC_069504.1 coordinate 27,995,566, forward strand.
AACCCGTTGGTGTGGCTGAACAGGGTATCCAGAGACAATGCCCGGCTGTTGCGCTGGAGTTTGGCGCTGCAGCCATTTGACTTAACAATCCATTACCGACCTGGGAAGCAAAACGGCAACGCCGACGGGTTGTCCAGACAAACTGAACTTGAACCTTGATCTGTGAACACTCCTCCGGACCTCCCCAAGCCAATTAGTTGGGATCAGACTGGGTATGCCGGCTTGGTTCTGGGGGAGCATTGTGGCAAAACTCGCCACTTATGAACTATGCAGGAATTGTTATTTAGGCTAATGGTTAAAATGTATGTTAAACTGTATGTTACTGTTTAAACTCCCTGCTGTTTCAGTTGGGAAACCCCATGTAGGGGAGACTGTTTTTAAAAAGTGTTTGTTTTTTTTGTTCTGTTGAAGAAATAGTTGTTGTTGACTCCTAAGCTATGTGTCGTCTAGTTCTTGGTGAAAAGGGGTTATTATTACAATTACCAAGAGTAGTTACTTGCTTGTCTCTGCTTACCAAAAAGATATTACAGATCCTACTGCCTCTCTGCTACAATTACCAAGAGTAGTTACTTGCTTGTTTCTGCCTACCCAAAATATATTACAGATCCTACTGCCTCTCTGCTACACATGTCATCTGCTGGTGTTGGTCCACTGTGCTTCATTAAGTCCAGGGTCAACGCAGCTGTCTACCAGGAGATTTTGGAGCACTTCATGCTTCCTTCTGCAGACAAGCTCTATGGGGATGCTGACTTCATTTTCCAGCCGGACTTGACACCTGCCCACACTGCCAAAAGCACCAAAACCTGGTTCAATGACCGTGGGATTACTATGCTTGATTGGCCAGCAAACTCGCCTGACCTGAACCCCTTAGAGAATCTATGAGGCATTGCCAAGAGAAATATGAGAGACATGAGACAGAACAATGCAGAAGAGCTGAAGGCCGCTATTGAAGCATCCTGGTCTTCCATAACACCTCAGCAGTGCCACAGGCTGATAGCTTCCATGCCACGCCGCATTGAGGCAGTAAATGCTGCAAAAGGGGCCCAAACCAAGTACTGAGTACATACAGTATGCATGCTTATACTTTTCAGAGGTCTGATATTGTTCTATGTACAATCCTTGTTTTATTGATTGCATGTAATATTCTAATTTTCTGAGATTGTGGATTTGGGGTTTTCATGAGCTGTAAGCCATAATCATCACAATTATGACAAATCACGACTTGAACTATCTTGCTTTGCATGTAATGAGTCTATCTCATATATTAGTTTCACCTTTTAAGTTGCATTAGTGAAATAAATAAACTTTTGCACAATATTCTTATTTTTTCGAGTTTCACCTGTATAATGAGTAGAAATTGTCTCATGTCTTGTGAAAGATTTTGAGCAAAATATATAGAAAATAGTGTGAGAGAGCAAAAATAAAAATGTATTTTACTGAATAAATGCAAAGAAAATGTAAAAAATATGAATCCTATATACAGTATTGCAGAGTTACATTAGTTTAGTCATGTTGCATATTATATATACCAGGCAGCCTGAAAGCAATTTGGTTCAGATAATCTTTTCGCCCCCTTATAAGTACAGGGAAGGGGTATTTATACCATTATAGACAGTTTATTGACATCTTTATAATTAGTCAGGAAATAAAAACAACTTTTAGCTAAAACACAAGTATATTGGCACCACTGAGAGTGGTCATTAGACAAAAACAATTTTATAACCTTGAGTGAAAATACAAGAGGTTTATGTCACGCCGCTCTAGCTGTTGCCTGGGGGCGCAGGGTCTCCTTCCCTGCTTGTTGTCAGGTGCTGTGTCGACTCCGGATCTCCTCTGTCTGATGCCGGTCCGGATTCCTCTGGCACGAATCCTGCGCCTATGTAAGTTGCACAGAAATGATCTATCACTGCCCAAGTATAGGTGTTACTTTGTGTGCTCCTGGGTGTGATAGATTGTTACCGCTATTTGCCTTAGTTATTGTTGCTGAACCCTGCCTGTCTGACTACTCTGCCTGTTAACCCCTAAATTGCTGGATTGGTATACTGCTGCTAAACTCTGCTTGTCTGACTTCTCTGCTTGATTATACCCTATTGTTCTGGATTGCCTCTCTGTTGCCAAACCCTGCCTGTCTGACCATTCTAGTGGTTTACCCTTGGACTGCTTTACCATTGCCAAACCCTGCCTGTCTGACCATTCTAGTGGTTTACTCTTAGACTGCTTTACTGTTTACGCTGAAGACTATCCTGCCTGTGGTGAGTGCTGCTTACCTCATCTTGTGAACTTTCTCTGCTCTGGGATATTCCCTATCATTCCGGCTCGACGCCGGGATAAGAAGGCTACTGGCCAAGTTCAGTCTGATAGTGGAGTATCCCATGAGCATAACATTATACTTGGGCCATGTAGCCAGATGAGGTGGCATGAGCAGTTTATCTTCAGGGAACCCATACCACAAAGTTGCAGAATATGATTTCTAAGCTAGAGGCTATAACCGCTCAACTTTCTTTACTTGTTACAGTGAGGAATACCGCTCCTGTTGTTGTACCGCCAGTCTCTACTCCTAGTACTACAGATTTTCTTAACCAGTGCAGGCTGCACGTCCGCAATGATCCTCATACCTTTCAGTCTCACCAGTCAAGGGTCATCTTTATCATTTCCTTACTGAAAGACAAGGCCCTAGCCTGGGTCTCTCCATTTTTGGAAAAGAACGCTCCACTCCTGAACGATGCTGATGCGTTAATTTCTGCACTTACTTCTGTCTTTGGGACTTCTGGCCGTACTTCTGCTGCAGAATTTTCTCTCCTAGATCTCCGCCAGGGCAATAGAACTGTAGCACAATTTGCCATCGAGTTTCACACCTTGGCACTAGAGACCAGTTGGGATAGCAATGACCTCAAGGCAGCCTTTAGGAGGGGTATGCATGAGCGCATCAAAATGAACTCACTTATCATGATATTTCCTCTTCTTTGGATTTTTTTGTGCTTGAGGGACGTTGCTATCTCCAGAGATGTGGGACGGCTATGGGGGCAAAGTTTGCCCCCTCCTACGCCAACCTTTTTATGGGTTGGTGGGAAGCCGCCCGCGTCTATGGAGATGACAACCCCTTCAAGAAACATATAATTTATTATGGAAGATATATAGATGACCTACTGGTGGTGTGGAATGGAGATGAGGAAACAGAAAGTTTATTTATGAACACTATTAACACTAATACCATGAATTTAAAATTCACACTTGAGCAGAGTAAAACTAATATAGTGTTCTTAGACCTAGAACTTTAAGCTGATATACATACAAATACCATTAATACGACTCTATACAGGAAGCCCACAGGGGGAAACACAATCCTGAATTACAAATCTAGTCATCCAGGACATGTTAAAAAAGCTATTCCAAAGGGACAATATATAAGAACAAAAATGATTTGCTCTGACATCAAAATATATGGGGAATAATGTGTAGTGCTAGAAGCAAGACTTTTAAACAGGGGGTACCCTGAGCGGTTACTTAAAAACACTAAGAATAAGGTAGATCTGATACCATGTGATGATCTTTTAAAATATAAAAAATCTACAGTTAAACAAAAGTCTAAAGAAGAGGGAAAATTTGTATTTAGTACCCCTTATAGCCTTGAATATAAAAAAATCTGTGACATTATAAATCAATGTCTCCCCATCTTAACTACTGATTCTAGTCTAGAAAAAATAGCAACACAAGGTTACAAGTTTGTCGCGAGAAAAAGTAAAACCATTGGGAACATAGTAGCACCTTCAGATTTACCAGTAGAAAAAGTTAGAACTTGGCTCCCAAATAGATTAGGCTTCTATAAATGCAAGGCCCAACAATGTAAAACTTGTAACCATGTAAAAGAGGGAATTAATTTTACCTCTACGGTAACTAATTGCACGTATGACATCAGGTTTAGGCTAAACTGTAAATCTAATCATGTCATCTATCTCCTCACCTGCAGAGGATGCCAGATCCAATATGTAGGCAAAACATAGCACCTCTTAAAGGACAGGGCTCTTGAGCATATAAGGGACCTAGAAAACCCTGACACCCTCACACCAGTGTCTAGACATTTCAAATCCATTCACTCAGGGGATGCATCACTCTTATCCATTCAGGCCATTGATTATGTCCCCCCTCACAAGAGACGAGGGGACAGAATACACAAATTGGACTATAAAGAGGCTCAGTGGATCTTTTTGTTAAATACTAGATCCCCTTTGGGAAAAAATAAGGAAAGTGATGTAAATCTATTTATCTAAGGTAATTTTAAGAGCATACCATAATATGCCTACTATGAGAGTGAGGGTTTGAGTCAAGTCAATATAGAGTACAAAAAGTAGGGCCTGATATAAAAGTAAACAGTACACATATGAAACATCATTATAGAACAGCCTAAAAATGTGTCAGAATATTAAAACAAATCATATATCTACTAATAACTGTTTATTTGCACAAGAATAGGCACTATCCCTATATAACTAATTTGAAATCATATAAAGGACAAAAAATGTACTTACTTCTATGTATATATTTGCATTTCAAGTGTGTTTCTATTTAAAGGCATGAAGGGGTTAACAAATTGTTTTTAATTAATTGATTAATTGTAAGGTGTTTTTTGCTTTAAAAGTCAGTCCCAGTAACGGCAAAAGTCAGCAGTGATCAAGTGTGGTGGAGCTACACGAAACATGTCTGCAGTTGCCGTTCTGTGACCCCGGATTGCTACTATAGAGCTACGGCTCATTTTGATTTTATTGTGTCTCCAATAAATGAATGTTTTTTACTCTTTAACGTGACCCCAGCTGCTAGCTTCTTCCTGTTTATGTGTGATGCCCGGAAGTAGTCTGTTGCATGCTGAATTGTTTGCGCTTTGGATGGAAGCGCACTTGCTGGGCTCCCATAACAGAGGTATAGGATCGGGTGAAGAGTGCTGACCTTGAAGAAACGCTGCTCGATATCACGGACCCCCAGGATTGGTAAGCGCCACTTTTTGCTTGTCTCTAGATAAATTATACCTTCCCTTTTCAAAAGGAGGATTGGGCTTACCTGATATTAAAATGTACAACCGTGCAACTCTGTTGAGGCTTCCGGCAGATTGGTTAGCTAGAACAGATAACTTTACCAATTGTAATATGGATGAAACAATCTGTGCCCCTTTATTGCTTCTCTTTGTTCTCCATGCATCAAATAAGGAATCGGGGCCTAGAATGTATTCCCACCCCCTATTAAAAGATATTCTTACAGCTTGGAGAACAATGATGAAATCTATGGGGGGGCGGGGGGATTATACCATCTCCAAACAGCTCCCTTTTTGGGTAACCCTCTGTTTTTACCTGGGATGCAAGTTAAGACATTCCAACTTTGGAAAAGTAAAAATATTTTATCTATTAATTATCTGCTGGATCCCTTAACTACCTTATAGTTTTAAAGATTTTCAAAGGATATATAAAGTTTCCTCAAAATAAGGGTTTTATTTTATGCAGGCAAAGCATTATTTACTCCAGATGGTTAAAAACACACCAACTTTAGGTCAAAAACATCCACTAGATTGCCCTAAAACCAAAAAAGGTGTATTATCATTCATATACAGCATATTACAATCATTAACAGAGGATAAACTGATTAAAGAATATAACAGTAGATGGGATAGGATTGCCCAACATTTAAGTAAGGAATCTAAAATACAGAAAAGTTTTGCTATTATTAAGGCTGTAACTAGATCTGCCAAAATCAGAGAATCCCATTTTAGGCTTATCCACTTTGACTATATTACACCCAGGAGACCACAAAAATGGAAAGTACAAATTGAAAACTCATGTAAAAAATGTAGTGCAGAAGACCCTAATACACTCCATTTCTTATATGCATGTCCAAAATACATCAGTTATGGGGAAAAATTGAGTTCATATTTTCAATAATACTGAGGAAAAAGGTTAGAATAGAAGAAGAAAATATTCTATTTTTAAATAAAGCAACAAATTGGGGGGGGATCCGGATATAAACGTATTCAATGGGGAATTGTTCTAACTAGAACACTTATCTTTAACAGCTGGATCAATAAAGAAATCTCCTCAATTAGTTTATTTAAAAGCAGCCTAGTTAAACAACCTATCTTGGAGGCCTATGATACTGAGTACTATAAATTGAGCCCTGGAGGAATGGACTAGACTGGAGGGGCGGGTGACCCCTAGCCTGGGACCAATGAGAGGAAAGAAGAGGTGGGTCATGGGGGGAGGCAATAAAGGGGGGGTAGCCCAGAAACGAGTGCCAAATCCCTTTGCAAGATACGTGTGGGAAGAAGCTGTGAGTTTTGCACGTACCATGCAAAGAGATGTCGGCGCTCCAGGACCTGTTGGCCTCTGTCACGGCCTTGGCTAATGCCAGAGGCTCCGGATGGGTTCAGCAGCAGCTGGCTGCAATGGGTTCCGTGCCCAGGGGGACTCAGGAGGTGGCGAAGCATGGAAGAACAGCACGGCCCTCTGAGGGGAGGCCTGCCAGGAGGGCCCGCCCGCCGGAGCATCTTAGCCCGGAGTTACACGGCAGGCCCAGGACGCAAGGGCCGTGCTTGAGGAGGAGGAGCAGTGCGAGAGTGGCGGAGGCGGTGCAACAGGTCGGAGGCAGAGGTGAAGAGGCGGAAGTGCACCACACGGGCGGTGAGGCCAGAGCTGCAGGAGGGGGAAGACGGAGCGGAAGGAGCCGGACAACGGAGGAGTCGCAGAGGCCAGGGACAATGGCGGTGGGTAAGGAAACAGGTGCTGTGGTGTGGCGGTAGTGAGGAGGAGGAGTGTGGCGGTAGTGTCGGATGCCGGGTACCAAGGAGGGGGCATGTGTGAATGCGGTTGGGGAGCCACTGAACTGCCAGGGAGCAGGAAAGAGGGAAAATGTGTAGGGGATAAGCACAAAGGCTAGGAAGTTGGGAGTGGGGATGCCACTCAGGCCTAAATTGAGAGAAGAGGTCCGGGGTGGTGGGGCCCGTGCAGGGATAAGCACGGGTGAGGCGGGGGGGGGGGGGCAGAATAGAAATATGGGGTAGGGAAAGGGGGCTCATGGCCTGGGGATGAAGGCCTTAGTTGAAATACAAAAAAAAAAAAAGAAGCCCAAGGGGGACGTATAATTGCTCAGTTAGGGGTTAGCTGGCTTGATTCACAATCTCATAGGGCTATGAGGTAGAGGGGTAGAGGTGAAGTAGGAGGGTAGGGGGAAGGGCATATATGGCTATAGTTAGTCAAGGAGGGGTGAGATATGGATATTGGTGTGAGATACCCTCACTCCCTCCCCCCTTCCCTTCTCCTCTCTCCTTCCCTCCTCCCCTCCCCTTCTCCTTCTCTCTCTCCTCCCCCCTCCTTCCCCCCCCCTTCTTCTCTCTCCCCCTCCCCTTCCCCCCCTCCCTCCCTCCCCCTCTTCTTCTACCCCCCCTCCCCCCTTCCCTTTCTCTCTTCCTCCCTCCTGTCGCGACATGGCAAGTATACCCTCAAACCCCCCCTCTTCCATGGTTTTTGCTGCCCTCTGCCTTGTGTTACAGTTGGGGCTATGGAGGGGAGCAGGTGCAGTGACGATGTACCTGCAGCGCAGGGAACGCCCCAGAGGGAACCAGATTTCAACGACATGGATATGGATACAATCTTTCTGGGTGACTCATTTAATGAGTTTGATGAAGAGCCGCAGGAGAGTACGAGTATGGCCGGACCAGTGGCAACGGACCAGGTAGGGGACACGAGAGTGTTGGCTCAACTGCTACAGTTGATGTCACCTGGGTCCGCTGGGATAGACGGTAGAGAGAGTTTGGGACGAAGTGGGACTAGGGGCCCGAGGTCTGCAGCTAGCGGGAGCAGGGATAATACGGGGTGGTCTGGGAGGACTGACCTTGATGGTGTACTATCTTTACAGGCGGGAGCGGAGCACGGCTGCAGAATGGGCAGTCAAAGAGACGGCGCATCAGGAGCGGATAGACTTCGGGGGAGGTCCCGCTCTCCGGTGAATGAGGACAGACGGAGGGTTTCACGTTCATCCCGACGTGGGGCAGGCTAGAGAGGTCCCCCAGGTGGAGAGGTGCGGCAGAGAGAGAGAGATCACAGGGCAACATCGGTTCCACGGGGAGGCGGAGAGTCGAAGCGGAGCGAGAGGATAGGAGGTCGGTGAGCAGAAGGGGAGAGAGAATCGAAGGTGGCAGACAAGAAGGCGGCAACTCGGGACAAGCCATGGCACCTACCAGCACAGGTGAGGTGTCACAACCAGCACTAGGGAGCACAATTACACCTAATAGCAATGTGGGGAATGTGAATGAAGGGGTAGCGGGTTTGCTGAAGGGTTTGAAGGATTTGGTGTCACAGGTGGAGAAGCAGTGCAGTACGGGCGTGGCCGGGGTGTGGGGCCAGCAGGTGGGGCAGGATGCAACAGAGGGAACAGGGGGGACGGCGGCAGGCGGATCCATTAAGGTGGCAGAGGTGGCCTTGAGCAGGCCATGCCTATGTACAATTGGCCCTCTGGGCATACACCTGACACAGGACATAAAAGAGAAGATCTGGAAACGGGAATTCCTAGAGATATTTTCGTTGCTTCCGTTGGAACAGTTTGTTGAGATAAAAGAGGATACTAAGGGGGAGCAAGGTAAGAAAGAGGAGGAGGAACGCAAGAAGAGATATAGGAGGTTGCCGAAGACATTCGGGAATTGGTCTTGGGCTTTTTGCATACTGGCGAGTGTGATGGCAGAGAAGTTCCCGGAGCAAGGTTCGGCTCTGTTCTGTTACTTTGACGAAATATCGGTGGCCTATCGGACGTACGGGGGCATGGCATGGTGGCGCTATGATGAGCAGTTCCGTCAGAGGATAGCAGTGAGGCCGGACATGCGGTGGGACAACCGAGATATGGGGATATGGCTGAAGATGATGGCTCCGTGGAACAGGGATGGGAGCAGGTGGGTCTGAGGCAGCAGCGGCCATTAGAAAAGGCCTGTGCTTCCAGTTCAACGATGGCCAATGCAGATTCGGGGGTACATGTAAGTTTAAGCACGAGTGCTCGGGGTGTGGAGGCTCTCACGCCTACGCAAAATGCTTCAAAAAAGGGAAGTTCCCAGTCAGATCAGGGGAGATGGGTGCACAGGGCCAGGACGCCGGTGAGGGTTGAAAGGATGGTACCGTGGTTAAAACGGTACGCTAGGGGAAGGAGAGGGAGGGAGGATGTGGAGTTGTTGCTGACGGGGTTTAGCTCAGGATTTTGGATACCTTTCGTGGAAGGGGAAGGGTTTAGGGCCCGGGGGAATTTGAAGTCTGCTAGGGAATTTCCGGAGGTGGTTAGGGGTAAGTTGGGAAAGGAGGTTGCATTGGGAAGGATGGCGGGCCCATTCAAGGTTATTCCCTTGGTCAATTTGAGGGTTTCGCCATTGGGTGTGGTACCTAAGAAGGTCGCGGGGCAGTTTAGGATGATTCATCACCTATCCTACCCAAAAGGGGCGTCGTGAATGACGGGATTGACCCGCAGGCAGCGGCGGTTCGGTATGCGTCCTTTGATAGGGCTGTGGAACTGGTGCAAGCAGCGGGGGGGGCAAAAATGGCAAAGGTGGATGTGGAAGTTGCTTTTCGGCTACTGCCAGTGCACCCTAGGTGTCACCACCTACTAGGGTGTCGCTTTGAGGGGTCTTACTTTGTAGATCTATGTTTGCCAATGGGCTGTTCTATCTCATGCTCTGATTTTGAAAAGTTTAGTTGTTTCGTGGAATGGGTGGTCAGGCAAACGGTGGGGGTGAACTCGATGGTCCACTACATAGATGATTTTCTGTTTGTTGGCCCAGAGGGGTCAGAGGACTGTGAGATCTTGATGGAAGCTTTCATGCAAGTGGCGGACCAGTTTGGGACCCCGGTGGCAGCCGATAAGACGGAGGGTCCTCCCAACTGTCTGAGTTTTTTGGGCATACAGATTGATACAGTTCAAATGGAGTGCCGACTGCCAGAAGATAAGGTGACGGACTTGCTGGGAGCGATCGAAAGGGCATTGGGGAAGCCAAAAATAAAACTGAGGGAGCTGCAATCGCTAATTGGAAAATTGAACTTCGTGAGCAGGATCATTCCGGTGGGAAGGATTTTCTCTAGAAAATTATCATTGGCAATGGCGGGGGTGGGGGAGCCATCGCACAGGATTCGTTTGATAAAAGAGCTACGGGACAACTTGGAACTGTGGATGATGTTCTTGGCGGAATTCAATGGGAGGGCCTTGATGCAGGAAGTGGCGGGTCCTGGGTTACAATTGTATACTTATGCGGCAGTCAGGGGCGGTTGGTTTTGGAGCGTTCTTGAAGGGTAGGTGGTGTGTGGGGCAGTGGCCGGAGTCGTGGCATGAGGTGGGGTTAACTAAAAACCTGGTATTTTTTGAGCTGTTTCCACTGGTGGTGGTGGTGGCCTTGGAGGTTTGGCCCCATCTCCTGGCAGATAAAAAGGTCATCTTTCATACTGATAATATGGGTGTTGTGTCAGCAGTTAACCGCTTGATGGCCTCATCGAGGCCGGTGATTCACTTGTTACGACTTTTTGTGTTTCAATGTTTACGATGCAATGTTTCATTCAGGGCAGTGCATGTGCCGGGTAGAGAAAACAGTATTGCTGACGCTCTTTCCCATTTACAGTGTGATCAGTTTCGGGAGTTGGTGCCGGGAGCCGAGGAGGAAGGGGATCGGTGCCCGGAATCGTTGTGGAGGAGAGCATTCGT
>NC_069504.1:28008769-28031269 GCF_027579735.1 Bombina bombina
CCAGTATAGGTGCACTCTCACATAATAACTGTCAATAACTCTCTCTCTCTCTCAATTAACCAAGCAGAATCAATGCTAAACCACCTTAAGGGAAGAGAAGAGGGCAGGCTTCCGCAATCTCTTTCTTTACCTGCTGATGTGCAACAAGCAATTAATGCTCAGATGCAATATGTGTGTATTAGCTTGTGATTGGCTAGCAGGGGTACATTTGTTCAAGGCCATATAGAAATCAGTGAAAATAAAAACACGTGCACATTACAGTTTGCTCATTTCACAAAATATCACTGCATTATTCATGGTAATATTCTTCTCAGATATGAAGGTTCCTTGTTTTTTATTCCTTTTAGTAACTGCACCTACATCACTGTGTTTATTTTTTATTATAGAATTTCCTACCACCATCATTATGCATAATATTTATTGTGTTGTTCCTGAGAGAACATTACTTACTAATTTGTTATAGCACAAGATAATGTATCTTATGTACAGCCCAGTGCAACCTCTTTCTTTTATAGAGGTTCTAAGTTAGTGCACAGGGTACAAACGCCACCCAATCTGATCAGAACTGGGGGGCGAAATTGCCTCTCTGTGCTGCTTCATGCCTAGCCAAGCCTCATACCTATTTAACTTCACACAGCTCTCCCAGAAATGATCACTAAACACATCGGTTCCTCTACCTGCCCTGACTTTGGGGCATATGTATCAAGCTCCGAATGGAGCTTGATGCCCCGTGTTTCTGGCTATCCTGCAGGCTCGCCAGAAACAGCAGTTATGAAGCAGCGGTAACAAAGTCCGCTGCTCCATAACCTGTCCGCCTGCTCTGAGCAGGCAGACAGACATCGCCGTAAATCAAGCCGATTTAGTACGATCGGGTTGATTGACACCCCCCTGCTGGCGGCCGATTGGCCGTGAGTCTGCAGGGGGCGGCTTTGCATCAGCAGCTGTTGTGAGCTGCTGGTGCAATGCTGAATACGGCGAGCATATTCAGCGAAGTCTGGCGGACCTGATCCGCACTGTCGGATCAGGTCCGCCAGACTTTGATAACTAGAGGCCTCTGTCTAAGGATGGGTCCTCCCATAGCCTCCCTGATTGAGTCCCCAACTCTCTGGTCCCAGCATGGAAATGTAACTGTTCCCTCCTCCACATATATTTTCTTGAACCACAGCTCATATTCATTATATGGGGCCCATTTATCAAGCTCTGTATGGAACTTGAGGGCCCGTGTTTCTGGCGAGCCTTCAGACTCGCCAGAAACACAAGATAGGGAGCAGGAGGAGGCGGACAGAAATTGCTGCAATTCAATACGATCGGGTTAATTGACACCCCCTGATAGCGGCCGATCAGCCGCAAATCTGTAGGGGGTGGCGTTGCACCAGCAGTTTACAAGAGCTGCTGGTGCAATGCTGAATCTCTCCGCATTCAGCGAGATCTGTCGGACATGATCCGCAATATCGGATCATGTCCGACAGGCCTTTTATAAATAGGCCCCGTAGTGTGTTGTATGTTTACTAGAAATACTGAAAGTAAAATATATATAGATATTTGCTGAGCTGCTCTCATTTGGTGCATTGTCTCCTCCAGAAGTCTTTATAAACCATGAAATTGCTGCTAAATCTTGTAAATATGAGATGTACATAGATTTCAGTAATATGATTTCAGCTCTGTCCCCAGATACAGCAAAATAAACACAGATAACCCATAATGCAATGCTTTTATTTCATTAACAGTTGATACAAGTAAATGAAAATCTAGAGAAACAGAAAAAAAATCATTAAGAATCAGTAAATCCACATCAGCTGGTTTTGCAGAGATGGAGCAGAGATGTTCCTAGAAAGAAAATACAAACTCTTATAAAACTCAAAATGTTAAATGTTGTATGAAAATTCTTATTAATAAAATACAGGACATGAAATCATCTAAAACATAAAAATATTATAAAAATGTCTCTGGAAAAACTTTAATGGATATTGAAATTAACCAGACATGTATCATGTGATCCAACTCATTCCTTATTGATTGGTTAATGAAGACACTTCCTACATCTCTAGAGGCACCAATAACAAAAGTCATACATTTAATATTATCAATTTGATCCAATCAGCCAATCAGATTGAGCTCGCATTCTATTGGCTGTTCCGATCAGCCAATAGAATGCGAGCTCAATCTGATTGGCTGATTGGATCAGCCAATCGGATTGAACTTGATTCTGATTGGCTGATTCCATCAGCCAATCAGAATATTCCTACCTTAATTCCGATTGGCTGATAGAATCCTATCAGCCAATCGGAATTCGAGGGACGCCATCTTGGATGACATCCCTTAAAGGAACGGTCATTCGGCTAGTAGGCGTTGGGAGAAGAGGATGTTCCGCGTCAGAGGTCTGCAAGATGGATCCGGAAGAAAGAAGATTGAAGATGCCGTTGATAGAAGACTTCATCCGGATCATGGACCTCTTCAGCTCCCGCTTGGATGAAGACTTCAGCCGGATCATGGACCTCTTCAGCCCCCCGCTTGGGCTTGGATCAGGACATCGGAGGAGCTCTTCAGGACGGATCTGTGAACCTGGCAGGGTGAAGATAAGGGGCTTAGTGTTAGGTTTATTTAAGGGGGGTTTGGGTTAGATTAGGGGTATGTGGGTGGTGGGTTGTAATGTTGGGGGGGGGGTATTGTATGTTTTTTTTTACAGGCAAAAGAGCTGAATTCTTTGGGGCATGCCCCGCAAAGGGCCCTGTTCAGGGCTGGTAAGGTAAAAGAGCTTTGAACTTTAGTAATATAGAATAGGGTAGGGCATTTTTTTATTTTGGGGGGCTTTGTTATTTTATTAGGGGGCTTAGAGTAGGTGTAATTAGTTTAAAATTGTTGTAATATTTTTATTATGTTTGTAAATATTTTTTTATTTTTTGTAACTTAGTTCTTTTTTATTTTTGTACTTTAGCTAGTTTATTTAATTGTATTTATTTGTAGGAATTGTATTTAATTAATTTATTGATAGTGTAGTGTTAGGTTTAATTGTAGATAATTGTAGGTAGTTTATTTAATTAATTTATTGATAGTGTAGTGTTAGGTTTAATTGTAACTTAGGTTAGGATTTATTTTACAGGTAATTTTGTAATTATTTTAACTATTTTAGCTATTAAATAGTTCTTAACTATTTAATAGCTATTGTACCTGGTTAAAATAAATACAAAGTTACCTGTAAAATAAATATAAATCCTAAAATAGCTATAATATAATTATAATTTATATTGTAGCTATATTAGGATTTATTTTACAGGTAAGTATTTATCTTTAAATAGGATTAATTTATTTAATAAGAGTTAATTAATTTCGTTAGATGTAAATTATATTTAACTTAGGGGGGTGTTAGTGTTAGGGTTAGACTTAGCTTTAGGGGTTAATACATTTATTAGAATAGCGGTGAGCTCCAGTCGGCAGATTAGGGGTTAATAATTGAAGTTAGGTGTTGGCGATGTTAGGGAGGGCAGAGTAGGGGTTAATACTATTTATTATAGGGTTAGTGAGGCGGATTAGGGGTTAATAACTTTATTATAGTAGCGCTCAGGTCCGGTCGGCAGATTAGGGGTTAATAAGTGTAGGCAGGTAGAGGCGACATTGTGGGGGGCAGATTAGGGGTTAATAAATATAATATAGGGGTCGGCGATGTTAGGGCAGCAGATTAAGGGTACATAGGGATAATGTAAGTAGCGGCGGTTTACGGAGCGGCAGATTGGGGTTAATAATAATATGCAGGGGTCAGCGATAGCGGGGGCGGCAGATTAGGGGTTAATAAGTGTAAGGTTAGGGGTGTTTAGACTCGGGGTACATGTTAGGGTGTTAGGTGCAGACGTAGGAAGTGTTTACACATAGCAAACAATGGGGCTGCGTTAAGAGCTGAACGCGGCTTTTTTGCAGGTGTTTTTTCAGCTCAAACAGCCCCATTGTTTCCTATGGGAGAATCGTGCACGAGCACGTTTTTGAGGCTGGCCGCTTGCGTAAGCAACTCTGGTATCGAGAGTTGAAGCTGCGTTAAAAATGCTCTACGCTCCTTTTTTGGAGCCTAACGCAGCCTTTATGTGGACTCTCAATACCAGAGTTATTTTTATGGTGCGGCCAGAAAAAAGCCGGCGTTAGTTTTTCGGGTTGTTACCGACAAAACTCCAAATCTAGCCGATAGTCTGCAAAGGGGTAGAAAAAATCCTATTGGCTGATGCAATCAGCCAATAGGATTGAGCTGGCATTCTATTGGCTGATTGGAACAGTCAATAGAATGCCAGCTCAATCCTATTGGCTGATTGGATCAGCCAATAGGATTGAACTTCAATCCTATTGGCTGATTGCATCAGCCAATAGGATTTTTTCTACCTTAATTCCGATGGGCTGATAGAATTCTATCAGCTAATCGGAATTGAAGGGATGCCATCTTGGATGACGTCATTTAAAGGAACCTTCATTCCAGAAGAGCCGTCGGATGAAGAGGATGCTCCGCGTCGGATGTCTTGAAGATGGACCCGCTCCGCACTGGATGGATGAAGATAGAATATGCCGTCTGGATGAAGACTTCTGCCCGTCTGAAGGACCACTTCGCCCGGCTTGGATGAAGACTTCTCCCGGCTTCGTTGAGGACTTTGGCCCGGTTGGATGAAGACTTCTCCAGGTAAGGTGATCTTCAAGGGGTTAGTGTTAGGTTTTTTTAAGGGGGTATTAGGTGGGTTTTATAGTAGGGTTGGTTGTGTGGGTGGTGGGTTTTAATGTTGGGGGGGGATTTGTAATTTCTTTTACAGGTAAAAGAGCTGATTACTTTGGGGCAATGCCCCGCAAAAGGCCCTTTTAAGGGCTATTTGTAATTTAGTGTAGGGTAGGGCTTTTTTTATTTTGGGGGGGCTTTTTTATTTTGTTAGGGGGATTAGATTAGGTGTAATTAGTTTAAAAAGCTTGTAATTTTTTTTTATTATTTTCTGTAATTTAGTGTTTGGTTTTTTGTACTTTAGATAATTTAATTGTATTTAATAGTATTTAATTTAGGGAAATAATTTAATTATAGTGTAGTGTTAGGTGTAATTGTAACTTAGGTTATGTTTTATTTTGTATTTATTTTATTTTGTATTTATTTTATCTAGGTAGTTATTAACTAGTTAATAACTATTTAATAACTATTGTACATAGTTAAAATAAATACAAACTTGCCTGTAAAATAAAAATAAACCCTAAGCTAGATACAATGTAACTATTAGTTATATTGTAGCTAGCTTAGGGTTTATTTTATAGTTAAGTATTTAGTTTTAAATAAGAATAATTTAGTTAATGATAGGAATTTTTATTTTGATTTATTTTAATTATATTTAAGTTAGGAGGTGTTAGGTTTAGGGTTAGACTTAGGTTTAGGGGTTAATAACTTTAATATAGTGTCAGCGGCTTTGGGGGCGGCAGATTAGGGGTTAAAAAATGTAGGTAGGTGGCGGCGATGTTAGGGCCGGCAGATTAGGGGTTAATAATATTTAACTAATGTTTGCGAGGCGGGAGTGCAGCAGTTTAGGGGTTAATATGTTTATTATAGTGGCGGCGACGTTGGGGGCGGCAGATTAGGGGTTAATAAATATAATGTAGGTGTCGGCGATGTTGGGGGAAGCAGATTAGGGGTTCATAACTATAATGTAGGTGGCAGCGGTGTCTGGAGCGGCAGATTAGGGGTTAATAATTATAATGTAGGTGTCAGCGATGTCGGGGGTGGCAGATTAGGGGTTAATAAGTGTAAGATTAGGGGTGTTTAGACTCGGGGTTCAAGTTAGGGTATTAGGTGTAGACATAAAATGTATTTCCCCATAGGAATCAATGGGGCTGCGTTAAGGAGTTTTACACTGCTTTTTTGCAGGTGTTAGACTTTTTTTCAGCCGGCTCTCCGTGTTGATTCCTATGGGGAAATCGTGCACGGGCACATTACACCAGCTCACTGCTAACGTAAGCAGCGCAGGTATTGGAGTGCGGTAATGAGCAAAATTTTGCTCAACGCTCACTTCTTGTCTGGTTTGTAAAAACCCGTAACACCAGCGCTGTCTGTAAGTGAGTGGTGAGCATAAACTGCTCGTTAGCACCGCACAGCCTCTAACGCAAAACTCGTAATCTAGGTGTATGTTTGATCAAAAGAACGTGAAAAATCCCCAAACGAAGGATCTTGTAAAAATCTTCAATGCTTTATTTAAGAACATCATAAAAACAGCAGATATTGGTAAAACAAAAGTGAGTATGTACAGACCATTACGTCTATATAGGTATAGATATATATTGTACCAAATAAAACATCACGTGACCGCGCACGTGATATTCTAACCTCAGATTTTTGTGCTTGGGTTCCCGCAAGATCGAAAACAGTTTACTTTCAACTTATAATATGAGCGCAACCCAACAAGCGCACAAATCTTACTTCTAGTGCAATTATCGCTCAACTGGGAGCGTTAATGTGCACTCCACTTGTAATCTATCCCTTAATGTACAACAATCTTGTGGTAACAATTCAATAAATGATCTAGCAATAGAAGTACCATATTGTTTCCATAGACAAACTGTTTATATTCAGTGACTTTTATCAATTCAATACAGCAGACACACTAGTTACAGAAATTGTAAAGCTGAGGACTTACCTGTATCAGCCAAAGAGACCTTATCTGCGTCCAGCACCTGCAGCACCAAGAACACCGTTAAGTAGACCTCCACCAAGAAGACCACCGCTGCCACCAAGAAGACCTCCACTACCCCCAAGAAGACCACTAAGAAGACCACCGTTGCCACCAAGGAGACCATTAACAACACCACCAACAACATTAAGAGCAGTATCAACAACAGCTCCTACAACGCCCAAGGCACCACCAAGAAGAGGAAGAACACCTGCGATCAATGGCCCAACAATGGGAAGACTGCATTTCTGTATAAGAAAAAAGACTGATTACTGCATAATATGTCAAATTAAGTAAACCTCTTTAGTTTTGTAAATCCATCCTCTAATACACACTAGAATGATATAGCAGCAAAGGGTCCTGATCATATGGATGCTCAACTCTTCTAATATGTGAACTCGAGCTTCTAAACACATTTACTTATTTCTATTTTTTACTTCATGTTAATGCTCATTGGTTGACCATAACTTCATGTTAATGCTCATTGGTTGACAATAACTTCTTGTGAATGCTCATTGGTTGACAATTACTTTCTGTTAATGCTCATTGGTTGAAAATTATTTCATGTGAATGCTCATTGGTTGACAATTTCTTCATGTGAATGCCTACTGGACATAGGTAGGAATTACCTATAAGCCAAAGAGCATTAGTAGGAAGTTGTGCAACTGCCATTATAGATTAAAAATGAGGTTATAATGCATTCATTTTATATTTATTAATCATACATAACTGTGTGTTTAACCTCTGCAAAGAGATTAAATACACAGTGGAAAATCCTGCTGATCTGATCAACAGCGCTAGTAGCAAATCTGAGTTATGTGACCAGAGCTCTTGATTGGATCAGCAGAGTTTCCCCTCTGGACCAACAGTGCTCCGCGAGTCCTGAGTCGTATTTGCATGAGTAAAGTACACAGTAGTGTAGGGTCAATAGACTTAATATGACATGCTCTAACTAATTAGTTTAAACAGCTTTTACTTAATATTTTTAAGGCAGAAAATATCAGCATGTTTAAAAGTTGTTATTTCATATGGATGACATCATCTTTTATTGGGGGGGGGGGGGGATTGAAACCCAAAGGGACATGAAACCCAAAAATGTTCTTTCATGGTTCAGATAAGGCTTTTTTTAAAATAGGATTTTTGAATGCAAAAGAACTATAATTACTTTTGGTCAATGCCCTAACATATGACCTTATCGAAGCAATTTGTAGTTTAGACTTTTAAAGATAATTGGAGGGTGGGGGTTACTTTGGTTTTAGAATAGAGATTTTGTTTGCCAAGTAAAAGAGCTAAATCACTTTAGTGCCTTTTTCAGGGCATTTTTTTATAGTAGGTTTTAGTGTTGGTATTGTTTTTTTTATGTTGGGGTGGGCTTTTTTGTAAGGGAACTTTAGTTTTAGGATATGCTTTACTGATTTGGGTTTTTTTTTTTGGTAGTGTTTTTTGTGGTAATGTCTGTTTTTTTTTTGTAATTTTAGTATATTTTACTTTCTATAACTTAGAGAGTGTTAAATTAGGGGTCAGGGGAGGTTAGCTGTTAGGGAGTAAATTAGTGTAGGGGTAGTTTGTGATGGTGGTATTGGTGGTGAAGCTGTTTATAAGTTAGAGGGTGTTTGCAGTGCGGTATTGGCAGTTAAGGAGGTATGGGGATAATACGGTGGGGGTATTGGCAGTTTAGGGGTTAAATAGGTTATGGGATAATGCACTGAGGTATTTACAGGGTAAGGGTTAAATTTGTTTGCATTAATGTTTTGTAGATCATTCATTAATATAGACGATCTGGTAGTATTTTTGTAACAATGTATAGTTTTGATTATTTTTAATAACATTGTGATGATTTCAGACTCCTACCCAAACTCCAAAGTATCAAATGAAGACTGAAGTCTACAGATTTCTTCTTGCTCCTGTTTCTGTAATAGGTCTTTTCATATGCAGGGGAGGGGAAGGGTGGAAGTGTCTCTTCCTGCTTTCTCAGACCATTTCAGTGGGTGTTCCAGCCTAACCACATCAACAGTGATAAACTGGGAGCTTATATTTAAGTTTTTCAAAGATTTTATACTAGATTTTTATATCAGCATCTGTGCATATTCTTCTTTATAATATTATCATTACATGCATTTATATGAAAATTGGTGTATACTTTCCCTTAGAGTATGGGTGTTTGCAGTAGGCTTGTTGCGGTTTAGGGTTAAATAGGTATATTTATTAGGCTTGGTGCTATATTTAAAAGGGATTCTTTACTATGCGTTGTCAAGGTCGGTACCGATGCTGCTTGGAATATTTCGCCAACATCGCCACACATTGAGATAGTAAACCGCCTCTTGGAGACGCTGTCTTTACACAATGGTGTCAGCAGCTTAGAATATTTCACCAGCTTGCTTGCTCGACATTGTTGCGGATCCCTTTGGAATTTTGATCACCAGGGCCTCTGGCACACGCACACACACATGCACACTCATTCTGTCTCGGGCACAAACACACATGCACATACTCTCAGACACAGTCTCACACATGCACACCCATTCTGTCTCTGGCACAAACACACATGCACATACTCTCAGACACAGTCTCACACATGCACACCCATTCTGTCTTTGGCACAAACACACATGCACATACTCTCAGACACAGTCTCACACATGCACACCCATTCTGTCTCTGGCACAAACACACATGCACATACTCTCAGCCAGAGTCTCACACATGCACACCCATTCTGTCTCTGGCACAAACACACATGCACATACTCTCAGACACAGAGGCCCATTTCTCCTGCTCTGATGAGGCGGACAGGAATCCCCGGAATTCAACCCGATCGAGTACGAGTCTGCAGGGGGCGGCGTTGCACCAAGAGCTCTTGTGAGCTGCTGGTGCAATGCTGAATATGGAGAGCGTATTGCTCTCCACATTCAGCGAGGTCTTGCGGACCTTATATGCAATGTTGGATCAGGTCCGCAAGACCTTTCTTAAATAGACCTCATTGTCTCACACATGCACACACATTCTGTCTCTGGCACAAACACACATGCACATACTCTCACACACAGTCTCACACATGCACACCCATTCTGTCTCTGGCACAAACACATACTCTCACACACAGTCTCACACATCCACATCCATTCTGTCTCTGGCACAAACACACATGCACATACTCTCACACACAGTCTCACACATGCACACCCATTCTGTCTCTGGCACAAACACATACTCTCACACACAGTCTCACACATCCACACCCATTCTGTCTCTGGCACAAACACATACTCTCACACACAGTCTCACACATCCACACCCATTCTGTCTCTGGCACAAACACACATGCACATACTCTCACACACAGTCTCACACATCCACACCCATTCTGTCTCTGGCGCAAACACACATGCACATACTCTCATGCACAGTCTTACAGATCCACACCCATTCTGTCTCTGGCACAAACACACACACATGCACATACTCTCATGCACAGTCTTACACATCCACACCCATTCTGTCTCTGGCACAAACACACACACATGCACATACTCTCACACACAGTCTCACTCATCCACCCCCATTCTGTCTCTGGCACAAACACACACACACACACACACACACATGCACATACTCTCACGCACAGTCTTAAACATCCACACCCATTCTGTCTCTGGCACAAACACACACACATGCACATACTTTCACACACAGTCTCACACATCCACACCCATTCTGTCTCTGGCACAAACACACACTCACACACAGTCTCACACATGCACACCCATTCTGTGTCTGGCACAAACACACAGGCACATACTCACACACAGTTTCACACATGCACACTTATTCTGTCTCTGGCACAAACACACACATTCATCTCTATTCTGTTTAAACTGAGTTATAGCAAAAATGCTAAAAATTCTCCAGTACTTTGGGCAAGTTTATCTTTGAAATTCCCGGTAGCAAAGGGGTTAATATCCCTTTAAAGGGACAGTTTACTCAAAAAATTCTCCCCTTTAATTTGTTCCCAATTATGAACTTTACCTGCTGGAGTGTATTAAATTGTTTAAGTATTTCCATTGCACTTATATTGGCATTTGAAATAGTTTATTTAGCCTGTAGTATCCCCACCCATCCTAAAAAGTTACCTACAGATATAAGATAAAGCAGGTATATGTACACAATGTGATAAAGTAAGGATATCTGATTATACCTACAAGCTCAACCCATTTTATTAGGTTGTGGCTTCAAAACACAAAATCAGCTAATTCATATACACAAATAAGCCTTAAAAAGCAAATCTCATACATTTTATACTCTAAAGCTGGTAAAAAAAAGTAATTGGAAACACATTAAGGGAAAAACTATTTTATAGTATACTGTCCCTTTAAGTTCTACTTGCAAATTTTATAGACCTATATAAGGAGGTGATGCACATCCTACAATGTGGCAACAGCACCAATGACATTTATATGTTGCACATGGTTACTCTGGGTGTTGCTATCCCCTAGAAATCCATATACAGCATCACAGTTTAATATATTTCCATTTCTTTAGTCAAACATCAGCTACCAATGCAGTGTAGTGAGGTATCGACCAGTTAATCATGATTAAGGGCGTTGGCTGCATTAAGCAAAGCTTCACTGTACTTGTACCTGATGTATAAATAGAGGAATTGAAATATATTGCACTTTTATGCTGTGGAATTAGTGCTAGATATAGATAGATAGATAGATAGATAGATAGATAGAGAGATAGATAGATAGGTAGAGAGA
Source organism: Bombina bombina (assembly GCF_027579735.1). Taxonomy (NCBI): domain Eukaryota; kingdom Metazoa; phylum Chordata; class Amphibia; order Anura; family Bombinatoridae; genus Bombina; species Bombina bombina. Next base: position 28,020,195 of record NC_069504.1, read on the forward strand.
TAGATAGATAGATAGATAGATAGATAGACAGATAGATAGATAGTAGTAGATAAAGTTACTTACCAATACTTTGCTCAGATCAGTAAGAATGTTGTCAATATCTCCAATAAGTGATTTCTAAAAAAGAAAAAAAAAAGACCAAGAAACCTTAGATTACCTCATGGCTCAGGTATAAATATGTGACACTGACATAATTTATGTAAAACTTCCTTTAGACTGTAAGCTTAAGAGCCCCTCTAACTGTAGCTCACTTTTATTATTATTATCGGTTATTTGTAGAGCGGCAACAGATTCTGCAGCGCTATAAACATAGGCGGAATACAAGGAAACATTTATAGGGATCAAACGGGTAGAGGACCCTGCCAAGAGTTGCACTGTTGTAGTCAGCTCTTAAGAAGGTGATCAACAAACAGCTGGACCCTTAGGCTTACATGCTAGGGGGGTTCAAGGGGATAGCAATGGAGTAGAGGAACTGGAATTAAGAAAGGTTAGTGTATGTTGTATGCGTCTCTTAACAGTAGAGTCTTTAGGGAGCGCTTGAAGCTTTCAAAACTAGGGGAGAGTCTTGTGGAGCGAGGTAGAGAGTTCCACAAGATGGGAGCCAGTCTGGAGAAGTCCTGTAAGCGGGAGTGTGATGAGGTAACAAGAGAGGAGGAGAGTAGGAGGTCATGAGCAGAGCGAAGGGGTTGGGAAGGAGGGTATCTGGAGACAAGGTCTAAGAACAGTGCAGATGAGGGCTTTGTATGTCAGAGTGATAATTTTCTGTTTAATCCTGGAGGCAAGAGGAAGCCAGTGAAGGGATTGGCAGAGAGGTGCAGCAGATGAAGAGCGACGTGAAAGGAAGATGAGTCTGGAAGAGGTATTCATTACGGATTGTAAAGGAGTTAGGCGGCAGCTGGGGAGACCAGAGCGGACGGAGTTGCAGCAGTCGAGGAGGTAAAGGATGAGAGAGTGGACTAAAATCTTAATTGTGTCTTGTGTAAGAAAATGTCTAATTTTAGAGATGTTTTTAAGGTGGAAGCGGCAGGATTTAGCCAAGGACTGAATGTGAGGAGTGAAAGAAACATTGGGCATGCGGGGTAGGGGTAATGATGGAGTTGTCGACAGTTATAGAGAGATTGGGGTGGAGATTTTTTAAGAAGGGGGAGAAATAAGGAGCTCAGTTTTGGAAAGATTTGACTTGTATAAAAGTGCATCTTTAATTGATTGTGCTGAAGGGCAGGGTACTCCTCTCCTTTTGTATATGTTTGCAATGTAAGTGTAGTAATGTACAGTATATAGTATCACACAGTGTAAGTGTAGTAGTGTACATTATATAGTATCACACAATGTAAGTTTAGTAATGTACAGTATATAGTATCACACAGAGTAAGTGTAGTAATATACATTATATAGTATCACACAGTGTAAGTGTAGTAATGTACATTATATAGTACCACACAGTGTAAGTGTAGTAATGTACAGTATATAGTATCACACAATGTAAGTGTAGTAGTGTACATTATATAGTATCACACAATGTAAGTGTAGTAATGTACAGTATATAGTATCACACAGTGTAAGTGTAGTAGTGTACATTATATAGTATCACACAATGTAAGTGTAGTAATGTACAGTATATAGTATCACACAGAGTAAGTGTAGTAATATACATTATATAGTATCACACAGTGTAAGTGTAGTAATGTACATTATATAGTATCACACAGTGTAAGTGTAGTAATGTACAGTATATAGTATCACACAATGTAAGTGTAGTAGTGTACATTATATAGTATCACACAGTGTAAGTGTAGTAATGTACATTATATAGTATCACACAGTGTAAGTGTAGTAATGTACTTTATATAGTATCACACAATGTAAGTGTAGTAATGTACAGTATATAGTATCACACAGAGTAAGTGTAGTAATATACATTATATAGTATCACACAGTGTAAGTGTAGTAATGTACATTATATAGTATCACACAATGTAAGTATAGTAATGTACATTATATAGTATCACACAGTATAAGTGTAGTAATGTACAGTATATAGTATCACACAGTATAAGTGTAGTAATGTACATTATATAGTATCACCCAATGTAAGTATAGTAATGTACATCATATAGTCTTACACAGTATAAGTGTAGTAATATACATCATATAGTCTTACACAGTATAAGTGTAGTAATATACATCATATAGTCTTACACAGTATAAGTATAGTAATATACATTATATAGTATCACAGAGTGTAAGCGTAGTAATGTACATTATATAGTATCACACAGTGTAAGTGTAGTAATATACATCATATAGTCTTACACAGTATAAGTGTAGTAATATACATCATATAGTCTTACACAGTATAAGTGTAGTAATATACATCATATAGTCTTACACAGTATTAGTGTAGTAATGTACATCATATAGTCTTACACAGTATAAGTGTAGTAATATACACCATATAGTCTTACACAGTATAAGTGTAGTAATGTACTGTATATAGTATCACACAGTGTAAGTGTAGTAATGTACATTATATAATATCACAGTGTAAGTGTAGTAATGTACATTATATAGTATCACACAGTATAAGTGTAGTAATGTACAGTATATAGTATCACACAGTATAAGTGTAGTAATGTACATTATATAGTATCACACAATGTAAGTATAGTAATGTACATGATATAGTCTTACACAGTATAAGTGTAGTAATATACATCATATAGTCTTACACAGTATAAGTGTAGTAATATACATCATATAGTCTTACACAGTATAAGTATAGTAATATACATTATATAGTATCACAGAGTGTAAGCGTAGTAATGTACATTATATAGTATCACACAGTGTAAGTGTAGTAATATACATCATATAGTCTTACACAGTATAAGTGTAGTAATATACATCATATAGTCTTACACAGTATAAGTGTAGTAATATACATCATATAGTCTTACACAGTATAAGTGTAGTAATGTACATCATATAGTCTTACACAGTATAAGTGTAGTAATATACATCATATAGTCTTGCACAGTATAAGTGTAGTAATGTACATTATATAGTATCACTCAGTGTAAGTGTAATAATGTAAGTATATAGTATCACACATTGTAAGTGTAGTAATGTACATTATATAGTATCACACAGTGTAAGTGTAGTAATGTACATTATATAGTATCACACAGTATAAGTGTAGTAATGTACAGTATATAGTATCACACAGTATACGTGTAGTAATGTACATTATATAGTATCACACAATGTAAGTATAGTAATGTACATCATATAGTCTTACACAGTATAAGTGTAGTAATATACATCATATAGTCTCACACAGTATAAGTGTGGTAATGTACATTATATAGTATCACTCAGTGTAAGTGTAATAATGTACAGTATATAGTATCACACAGTGTAAGTGTAGTAATGTACAGTATATAGTATCACACAGTGTAAGTGTAGTAATGTACAGTATATAGTATCACTCAGTGTAAGTGTAGTAATGTACAGTATATAGTATCACTCAGTGTAAGTGTAGTTATGTACAGTATATAGTATCACACAGTGTAAGTGTAGTAACGTACATTATATAGTATCACACAGTGTAAGTGTAGTAATGTACATTATATAGTATCACACAGTGTAAGTGTAGTAATGTACAGTATATAGTATCACACAGTGTAAGTGTAGTAATGTACAGTATATAGTATCAAACAGTGTAAGTGTAGTAATGTACAGTATATAGTATCACACAGTGTAAGTGTAGTAATATACATTATATAGTATCACACAATGTTAGTATAGTAATGTACATTATATAGTATCACACAGTGTAAGTGTAGTAATGTACAGTATATAGTATCACACAGTGTAAGTTTAGTAATGTACAGTATATAGTATCACATAGTGTAAGTGTAGTAATGTACAGTATATAGTATCAAACAGTGTAAGTGTAGTAATGTACATTATATAGTATCACACAGTGTAAGTGTAGTAATGTACATTATATAGTATCACACAGTGTAAGTGTAGTAATGTACAGTATATAGTATCAAACAGTGTAAGTGTAGTAATGTACATTATATAGTATCACACAGTGTAAGTGTAGTAATGTACATTATATAGTATCACACAGTGTAAGTGTAGTAATGTACAGTATATAGTATCAAACAGTGTAAGTGTAGTAATGTACAGTATATAGTATCACACAGTGTAAGTGTTGTAATGTAAAGTATATAGTATCACACAGTGTAAGTGTAGTAATGTACAGTATATAGCATTACACAGTGTAAGTGTAGTAATGTACAGTATATAGTATCACACAGTGTAAGTGTAGTAATGTACAGTATATAGTATCAAACAGTGTAAGTGTAGTAATGTACAGTATATAGTATCAAACAGTGTAAGTGTAGTAATGTACAGTATATAGTATCACACAGTGTAAGTGTAGTAATGTACAGTATATAGTATCACACAGTGTAAGTGTAGTAATGTACAGTATATAGTATCAAACAGTGTAAGAGTAGTAATATATATTATATAGTATCACACAGTGTAAGTGTAGTAATGTACAGTATATAGTATCAAACAGTGTAAGTGTAGTAATGTACAGTATATAGTATCAAACAGTGTAAGTGTAGTAATGTACAGTATATAGTATCAAACAGTGTAAGTGTAGTAATGTACAGGATATAGTATCAAACAGTGTAAGTGTAGTAATGTACAGTATATAGTATCACACAGTGTAAGTGTAGTAATGTACAGTATATAGTATCACACAGTGTAAGTGTAGTAATGTACAGTATATAGTATCACACAGTGTAAGTGGAGTAATGTACAGTATATAGTATCACACAGCGTAAGTGTAGTAATGTACAGTATATAGTATCACACAGCGTAAGTGTAGTAATGTACAGTATATAGTATCACACAGTGTAAGTGTAGTAATGTACAGTATATAGTATCACACAGCGTAAGTGTAGTAATGTACAGTATATAGTATCACACAGTGTAAGTGTAGTAATGTACAGTATATAGTATCACACAGTGTAAGTGTAGTAATGTACAGTATATAGTATCACACAGTGTAAGTGTAGTAATGTACAGTATATAGTATCACACAGCGTAAGTGTAGTAATGTACAGTATATAGTATCACACAGTGTAAGTGTAGTAATGTACAGTATATAATATCACACAGCGTAAGTGTAGTAATGTACAGTATATAGTATCAAACATAAAGCCCTGGTAAGACCTCACCTTGAGTTTGGAGTGCAGTTCTGGGGACCGATTGCTAAAAAAGATATTGCAGAACTAGAAAAAGTTCAGAGAAGGGCCACAAAGCTAATAAGGGGATTGGAGAAAATAACCTATGAGGAGAGGCTAGCCAAACTGGGTCTGTTCTCTTTAGAAAAAAGGCGCTTGAGAGGTGACATGATTACTTTATATAAATATATTCAAGGCCCATATACAGAGATGGCAGAAGCTCTTTTTATTCCAAGAAAATTGGTTCTGACAAGAGGTCATAATTTAAGGTTGGAGGAAAGGAGATTTAATCTCCTGCAACGGAAACGTTTTTTCACTGTAAGAGCAATAAAATTGTGGAACTCATTACCAAAGGAGGTAGTGAATGCCAATACCATAGATACATTTAAAAATAGTCTGGATAAATTTCTGTATATAAACAAAATTCATGGATATGATTGCTAGTATTAAATGGGTCACATTTTAATGGGGTTATTTAAGCTTAACTGGAGCTTTTTGTAAGTATTTTAGATTTGTATAGGTTGAACTCGATGGACTTCAGTCTTTTTTCAACCTTATCTACTATGTTACAGTGTAAGTGTAGTAATGTACAGTATATACAAACCATACCCCAGTATTTTATAGTTTGACTTTCTTATAAAGTTATTCAGAGGTTGTTTTATAGATAGAAAATATGATTTCACGTTACCACTGTTTTTGTTAGTGATATCACCAGATGATCTAAGGTACCGATAAGTACGTCCAGATGCCTTTCAATAATGACAAAAACATTTCCACTCTGAAAAGTAAACAATAATATTTTATTCATGAAACAAAATTGTCTATTTATTCGCTTGAATTTTTTTAATAATGAAAAATATTTGAGAAAACTCTATTGTGCTTTCCATTATTATCATCGCCTAGGGGCCTATCTATCACGCTCCGAAAGGATGGCCCGTGCCTCTGGCGAGTCTTCAGTCAGAAACAAAAGTTATGGAGCGGCGGTCACAAAGACCGCTGCTCCATAACCCTGTCCGCCTGCTCTGAGCAGGCGGACAGGAATCGCAACAATTCAACCCGATCGAGTACGATCGGGTTAATTGACACCCCCTGCTGGGGGCCCATTGGCCGTGAGTCCGCAGGGGGCGGCGTTGCACCAGCAGCTCTTGTGAGCTGCTGCTGCAATGTTAAATGCGGATATCGTATTGCTCTCCGCATTCAGCGATGTCTTGCGGACCTGATCCGCAGTGTCAGATCAGGTCCGCAAGACATTTCTTAAATAGACCATATATACAAATAAATCAGACATCTTATGAGCAGCATTTTTTATGGAGATTTTATTTTATTAGTTGTAGATGTCTTTAGCAGGAAACAACTTCCTAATGATAAATAAAATGACCATTTACTCTTATCTCCAGCTTTACCATTTCCTGTTTTTACACCCAGCTGATTCACTCTTCTTTCTTTTGTGCATCAAATGGTTTTAATAACACAGGAACTGGTGAAGCTGGAGAGGCTGGAGAGATCTCTTAGTGAATTTCACCTAGTGGTTGTTATGATCATGTCTAAAAAAGATCAGAATCACATGGAAGTTGTATTCAATATGTAATAAAATAATATGTGATACCTGCACTGTTTTCTTTAAAAGAGATTATACATAAATACACTTTACAACATAGGGAAATGGTTGCACTAGTATTTAGAGACATCAAGACCACAGATATATTCTAAACACACATTCTTTATATATAAAATATTTTATGGCTTCACATACAGATATAGACAGACAGACTTTATTATTCACAAATATTTTCATATAAAAATAACATTTAAGCAGAGACTAGTTTTAATCAAATGTTTGTTGGATTTTTTACAGTTAAAGGGACACTGAACCCAAATGTGTTCTTTCATGATTCAGATAGGGCAGCAATTTTAAGCAACTTTCTAATTTAGTCCTATTATCAATTTTTCTTTGTTCTCTTGGTATCTTTATTTGAAAAAGCAGTAATGTAAGCTTACAAACTGGCCCATTTTTGGTTCAGAACCCTGGATAGTGCTTGCTGATTGGTGGCTGCATTTAGCCACCAATCACAAGCACTACCCAGGTGCTGAACCAAAGATGGGCAGGCTTGAAAGCTTACATTCTTGCTTTTTCAAATAAAGATACCAAGAGATCGAAGAAAAATTGATAATAGGACTAAATTAGAAAGTTGCTTAAAATTGCATGTTCTATTATATATATTGATACTTTTGTAGCTGAATAATTGTATGTGAGGTCTAATCATAACCACCTGGTCTAGATTCATTTAGACACATTTGTGAAATTAAAGGGACACTGAACACAATTTTTTTCTTTCATGATTCAGATAGAGCAGCAATTTTAAGGAACTTTCTAATTTACTCCTATTATCAAATTTTCTTCATTCTCTTGGTATCTTAATTTGAAAAAGAAGGCATCTAAGCTAAGGAGCCAGTCAATTTTTGGTTCAGACGCTGGACAGCACTTGTTTATTGGTGGGTTAATTTATCCACCAATTGGCAAGAACAACCCAGGTTGTTCACCAAAAAATGAGCCGGCTTCTAAACTTACATACTTGCTTTTCAAATAAAGATACCAAGAGAATGAAAAAAATTGATAATAGGAGTAAATTAGAAAGTTGATTAAAAATCATGAAAGAAAAAATTTGGGTTCAGTGTCCCTTTAACATATTGCTGAAAAACATTGTAAATTGAATACAAAGAGATTTGTATCTGTCCCTATTTACGTGTACGATCTGCAAGTGACTCTCCCTTATGACCAATGATAAACCTTCTATCTAGTAACTATTCAGCTCTTGACGTATAGAGTAAGCTCCAGTGAGAAGGTACCAACATTACAGAAATGCCATCAATATGTTACTGAACAAACTAACAAGATAAAAACGTCTCTCAGATATCTCTCATTCTTATCCTTTCAGAATACTTTTATAACAAAACATACAAGTGAATGTTCTACTCTTGCATTTATTTACATTAACTGTGATTTAAACAAGTTTTCTAAGTTATGGAGTTTGTAATTGTTTTATTCCAAATATTCCAAAATCCTAACTATTCCGAAATCAAACCTTTTGCTGTCCCAAGCAGTTTGGATAAAGGGCTCTCTACCTGTAATGTTATACGATGTACTAAAGATACAGGACATTGTTTACTTACCAAAAGCCCACTTAGTAAACCTTCTGCAAGACTTAAAGGCACATTCTGAAAATGAGAAGAAAAAAAAAGTAAATGGACTGATGATTTATTGTTTATACATCACTTGACAGGAAGAGCAAATGTCTATTATAGGATCAACAACCATGACATTTGGGTTCTTCCCACATCAGACAAACTCACGGCTAGATTACGAGTCTTGCATTAGAAGCTATGCGGTGCTAATGAGCAGTTTATGCTCACTTCTCACTTACAGACAGCGCTGGTATTACGGGTTTTTACAAACCCGTTGTCAAAAGACTAAGTGAGCGTTGAGCAAAATTTTGCTCCACATCTCACTCCAATACCAGCGCTGCTTATGTTAGTGGTGATCTGATGTAACGTGCTCGTGCACGATTTTCCCATAGGAATCAATGGGGAGAGCCGACTGAAAAAAGTCTAACACCTGCAAAAAAGCAGTGTTTCGCTCCTAACGCAGCCCTATTGATTCCTATGGGGAAATAAAATTTATGTCTACACCTAACACCCTAACATGAACCCCGAGTCTAAACACCACTAATATTACACTTATCAACCCCTAATCTGCCGCCCCTGACATTGCCGACACCTACATTATATTATTAACCCCTAATCTGCCGCTCCAGACACCACCGCCACCTACATTATATTTATGAACCCCATATCTGCTACCCCCAACATCGCCGACACCTACATTATATTTATTAACCCCTAATCTGCCACCCCAAATGTTGCCGCAACCTACCTACACTTATTAACCCCTAATCTGCCGCCCCCAACGTCCCTGCCACTATAATAAACATATTAACCCCTAAACCTAAGTCTAACCCTAACCCTATCCCCCCTAACTTAAATATAATTTAAATAAATCTAAATAAAATTACTATCATTAACTAAATTATTCCTATTTAAAACTAAATACTTAACTATAAAATAAACCCTAAGCTAACTACAATATAACTAATAGTTACATTGTAGCTAGCTTAGGGTTTATTTTTATTTTACAGGCAAGTTTGTATTTATTTTAACTAGGTAGAATAGTTACTAAATAGTTATTAACTATTTAAAACTACCTAGCTAAAATAAATACAAAAGTACCTGTAAAATAAAATCTAACCTAAATTACAATTACACCTAACACTACACTATAATTAAATTAATTCCCTAAATTAAATACAATTAAATACAATTAAATAAAATTAGCTAAAGTACAAACCCCCCCCACTAAATTACAGAAAATAATAAACACATTACAAGATTTTTAAACTAATTACACCTAATCCCACTAACAAAATAAAAAAGCCCCCCCAAAATAAAAAAAAGCCCTACCCTACAATAAATTACAAATAGCCCTTAAAACTGCCTTTTGCGGGGCATTGCCCCAAAGTAATCAGCTCTTTTACCTGTAAAACAAATTACAAATCCCCCCCAACATTAAAACCCACCACCTATACAACCAACCCTACTCTAAAACCCACTCAATACCCCCTTATAAAAACACTAACTCCTTGAAGATCACCTTACCGGGAGAAGTCTTCATCCAACCGGGCCGAAGTCCTCAACGAAGCCGGCAGAAGTGGTCCTCCAGACGGGCAGAAGTCATCATCCAGACGGCATCTTCTATCTTCATCCATCCGGTGTGGAACGGGTCCATCTTCAAGACATCCGACGCAGAGCATCCTCTTCAATCAACAGCTAACACAGAATGAAGGTAACTTTAAGTGACGTCATCCAAGATGGCATCCCTTCAATTCCAATTGGCTTATAGAATTCTATCAGCCAATCGGAATTAAGGTAGAAAAAATCCTATTGACTGATGCAATCAGCCAATAGGATTGAAGTTCAATCCTATTGGCTGACCCTATCAGCCAATAGGATTGAGCTTGCATTCTATTGGCTGATTGGATCAGCCAATAGGATTGAATTTCAATCCTATTGGCTGATTGCATCAGCCAATAGGATTTTTTCTACCTTAATTCTGATTGGCTGATAGAATTCTAACAGCCAATCGGAATTGAAGGCACGCCATCTTGGATGACATCACTTAAAGGTACCTTCATTCTGTGTTAGCCGTCGATTGAAGAGGATGCTCTGCGTCGGATGTCTTGAAGATGGACCCGCTCCGCACCGGATGGATGAAGATAGAAGATGCCATCTGAATGAAGACTTATGCCCCTCTGGAGGACCACCTTGCCCAGCTTGGATGAAGACTTCTCCCGGCTTCATTGAGGACTTCGACCCAGTTGGATGAAGACTTCTCCAGGTAAGGTGATTTTCAAGGGGTTAGTGTTAGGTTTTTTAAGGGGGTATTGGGTGGGTTTTAGAGTAGGGTTAGTTGTGTGGGTGGTGGGTTTTAATGTTGGGGAGGGGATTTGTAATTTTTTTTTACAGGTAAAAGAACTGATTACTTTGGGGCAATGCTTGCAAAAGGCCCTTTGTAATTTAGTGTAGGGTAGGGCTTTTTTTTTTTTTTTTTTTTTTTATTTTGATAGAGGGATTAGATTGGGTGTAATTAGTTTAAAAATCTTGTAATTTGTTTATTATTTTCTGTAATTTAGTGAAATAATTTAATTGTAGTGTAGTGTTAGGTGTAATTGTAACTTAGGTTAGGTTTTATTTTAC
>NC_069504.1:28036269-28053554 GCF_027579735.1 Bombina bombina
GTTATTTCATGGTACAAACAATAAACAGTACATGAGACTCACTGTAAGTATAGTGCTGTTATTTCATGGTACACACAATAAACAATACACAAGACTCACTGTAAGTATAGTGCTGTTATTTCATGGTACAAACAATAAACAGTACATGAGACTCAGTATAAGTATTGTGCTGTTATTTCATGGTACAGACAATAAACAGTACATGAGACTCACTGTAAGTATTGTGCTGTTATATTCATGGTACAAACAATAAACAGTACATGAGACTCACTATAAGTATTGTGCTGTTATTTCATGGTACAAACAATAAACAGTACATTAGACTCACTATAAGTATTGTGCTGTTATATTCATGGTACAAACATACACAGTACATGAGACTCACTGTAAGTATTGTTCTGTTATATTCATGGTACACACAATAAACAGTACATGAGACTCACTATAAGTATTGTGCTGTTATTTCATGGTACAAACAATAAACAGTACATGAGACTCAGTATAAGTATTGTGCTGTTATTTCATGGTACAAACAATAAACAGTACATGAGACTCACTGTAAGTATTGTGCTGTTATATTCATGGTACACACAATAAACAGTACATGAGACTCACTATAAGTATTGTGCTGTTATTTCATGGTACAAACAATAAACAGTACATGAGACTCACTGTACGTATTGTGCTGTTATTTCATGGTACAAACAATAAACAGTACATGAGACTCACTGTAAGTATAGTGCTGTTATTTCATGGTACAAACAATAAACAGTACATGAGACTCACTGTAAGTATTGTGCTGTTATATTCATGGTACAAACAATAAACAGTACATGAGACTCACTATAAGTAGTGTGCTGTTATTTCATGGTACAAACAATAAACAGTACATGAGACTCACTGTACGTATTGTGCTGTTATTTCATGGTACAAACAATAAACAGTACATGAGACTCATTGTACATATTGTGCTGTTATTTCATGGTACAAACAATAAACAGTACATGAGACTCACTGTACGTATTGTGCTGTTATTTCATGGTACAAACATAAACAGTACATGAGACTCACTGTACGTATTGTGCTGTTATTTCATGGTACACACAATAAACAGTACATGAGACTCACTAAAAGTATTGTGCTGTTATATTCATGGTACAAACAATAAACAGTACATGAGACTCAATGTACGTATTGTGCTGTTATTTCATGGTACAAACATAAACAGTACATGAGACTCACTATAAGTATTGTGCTGTTATTTCATGGTACAAACAATACACAGTACATGAGACTCACTGTAAGTATTGTTCTGTTATATTCATGGTACACACAATAAACAGTAAATGAGACTCACTGTAAGTATTGTGCTGTTATTTCATGGTACAAACAATAAACAGTACATGAGACTCAGTATAAGTATTGTGCTGTTATTTCATGGTACACACAATAAACAGTACATGAGACTCACTGTAAGTATAGTGCTGTTATTTCATGGTACACACAATAAACAGTACATGAGACTCACTATAAGTAGTGTGCTGTTATTTCATGGTACAAACAATAAACAGTACATGAGACTCACTATAAGTAGTGTGCTGTTATTTCATGGTACACACAATAAACAGTACATGAGACTCACTGTAAGTATTGTGCTGTTATTTCATGGTACAAACAATAAACAGTACATGAGACTCACTGTAAGTATTGTGCTGTTATATTCATGGTACACACAATAAACAGTACATGAGACTCACTAAAAGTATTGTGCTGTTATATTCATGGTACAAACAATAAACAGTACATGAGATTCACTGTAAGTATTGTGCTGTTATATTCATGGTACAAACAATAAACAGTACAAGAGACTCACTGTAAGTATTGTGCTGTTATATTCATGGTACAAACAATAAACAGTACATGAGATTCACTGTAAGTATTGTGCTGTTATATTCATGGTACAAACAATAAACAGTACAAGAGACTCACTGTAAGTATTGTGCTGTTATTTCATGGTAAAAACAATAAACAGTACATGAGACTCACTGTAAGTATTGTGCTGTTATATTCAGGGTACAAACAATAAACAGTACATGAGACTCACTATAAGTATTGTGCTGTTATTTCATGGTACAAACAATAAACAGTACATGAGACTCACTGTAAGTATTGTGCTGTTATATTCATGGTACACACAATAAACAGTACATGAGACTCACTAAAAGTATTGTGCTGTTATTTCATGGTACAAACAATAAACAGTACATGAGGCTCACTGTAAGTATTGTGCTGTTATTTCATGGTACACACAATAAACAGTACATGGGACTCACTGTAAGTATAGTGCTGTTATTTCATGGTACACACAATAAACAGTACATGAGACTCACTATAAGTATTGTGCTGTTATTTCATGGTACACACAATAAACAGTACATGAGACTCACTATAAGTATTGTGCTGTTATTTCATGGTACACACAATAAACAGTACATGAGACTCACTAAAATTATTGTGCTGTTATATTCATGGTACAAACAATAAACAGTACATGAGGCTCACTGTAAGTATTGTGCTGTTATTTCATGGTACACACAATAAACAGTACATGAGGCTCACTGTAAGTATAGTGCTGTTATTTCATGGTACAAACAATAAACAGTACATTAGACTCACTATAAGTATTGTGCTATGCTGTATACATGTGTTATGCTGTATACATGTGCTATGCTGTATACATGTGCTATGCTGTATACATGTGACTGTTATGCTGTATACATGTGATTTGCTGTATACATGTGCAATGCTGTATACAAGTGCTATGCTGTATACATATGCAATGCTGTATACATGTGCAATGCTGTATACATGTGCTATGCTGTATATATGTGCTATGCTGTATACATGTGCTTTGCTGTATACATGTGCTATGCTGTATACATGTGCTATGCTGTATACATGTGCCATGCTGTGTACATGTGCTTTGCTGTATACATGTGCTTTGCTGTATACATGTGCTATGCTGTATACATGTGCTATTCTGTATACATGTGTTATGCTGTATACATGTGCTATGCTGTATACATGTGCTATGCTGTGTACATGTGCTATGCTGTATACATGTGCTATGCTGTATACATGTGTTCTCTACATACTTAACTTGGTGAAATGAGAAAACAGAAAAAGGGTTTGATTTACTTATATACTGATACAAGTTGTATCATAGAGATATGAACACAATACCCTGTGTATGGAACAGTTATATTCTATATATTATAATCTAGCGGAAAGTATTGCAACATTACCAGGATTGGGTTCAGCTGCTCAAAAAGAACATACAGAATTCTCTTTTTTTCTTCCTTGTCACAAGTTTTACAACCCTGCAGAAACATAAAAATATCATGTAATGAGTACACATGAATCTAAACCGATCTTCAGACTCCCTTAGACTACACAGGGTAAATACAGATGTGTTATATTAGTTCAGGGCCAATAACCATTTGTTGTAAGAGGAGACTTCCAAACAGAATATGGTTCAGGGGTTTATATAATCTTCCCTGATTTTTTTAAATGAACATTAACCAGCTTGAGACTATTATATTAAATCTTCTGTTTTGAATAATAATGCAACTTTTGCAATATATGTTCATTATTTATTTTGCCCCCTTTTGATTTAAATTAGCTATGAAAATTGAGCAATTTCTCATTTTCAGAACCTGAAATGCAGCCTGCTAACTTTATCAAGGTTAACCCTGCTGCACATCTGCCCCTTATTGGCTTTATCAGATAACAACTGCAAAACAATGCATTTTATACGAACAGTATGACAGCGATTAGACTTTTTATTTGTAGATGAAAGCACATATTGGTTTCTCCAAATATAGCAAATGGTGTGTGAAGTTTGTCTATAGAAAAATAATTGCATTAAAAATGTTAATTTGTTTTAAAAATGTCAAAGGGATATGAAAACCTACAATTCCCTTTGTTATTCAGACAGAGCATACAATTTTAAAAAAAGATTTCAATTTACTTCTATTATCAAATTTGAGTGAGATCTTAGGGTCTATCATTACCTTCATTAATTGAAACATATGAGATCATTTAATCTAAAACACAAATTGTATTCACCTTTTATAAACTATTCTGTATCCAACTTAGTTTATAATATGTATATTTGTATAAGTGATTTAGCCTCAGATTTACTAATCAGGAATATTATTATTTGGAAATATGTAGCTTTTTGATAAAGAAAGTTGTCTGTAAAAGGCATTTTTGTTAGTTCATACATTTGGGTGATTGCATGTGTGTGTAGTGTTTATATATTTTTAAATGCTGTACTTTATTTTCATGTTATACATTTCCAGCTTTTGTTAGCCTGACCTATAATCAAAATGTCCACTCTTTACTAGCCATTGGCAAGTGGAAATGTAATGGTGGTGAGTGAATGTTAGTGAGATGTCTGGTGGCGTGTTGTAAGTAGCAAAGTTAGCACGTTTGCAAATTGTACACTCCTAGTGCAACATTGACAAACACAGATTTTGGGCTATGTGCTAAAAATATTATCTAAAGGGAATGGATACTATATATCCTAGAAAGGGCAGGATATGTTATTCCTCTAGGGCTGTAGAAACACCATTAGTGCTTAGACTGTTATTCCTGAGTGGGTAAACAGGGGCAGAGAGAGATTGGAGTGGAAACGTAAAAGTGGAGCTTTAAGAGAGAGTGGAGGAAAAAAAAAGAGTAAAGAGCTATGAAACAGCGGAAAGAAAGAGTGTAAAGAGACGTTATAGCCTGAGAGATAAGGGAGAGAGTAAAAAGAGAGAGTGTAAAGAGACCTTATAGCCTTAGAGATAAGGGAGAGAGTAAAAAGAGAGAGTGTAAAGAGACGTTATAGCCTGAGAGATAAGGGAGAGAGTAAAAAGAGAGAGTGTAAAGAGACGTTATAGCCTGAGAGATAAGGGAGAGAGTAAAAAGAGAGAGTGTAAAGAGACGTTATAGCCTGAGAGATAAGGGAGAGAGTGTAAAGAGACGTTATAGCCTGAGAGATAAGGGAGAGAGTAAAAAGAAAGAGTGTAAAGAGACGTTATAGCCTGAGAGATAAGGGAGAGAGTAAAAAGAGAGAGTGTAAAGAGACGTTATAGCCTGAGAGATAAGGGAGAGAGTAAAAAGAGAGAGTGTAAAGAGACGTTATAGCCTGAGAGATAAGGGAGAGAGTAAAAAGAGAGAGTGTAAAGAGACGTTATAGCCTGAGAGATAAGGGAGAGAGTAAAAAGAGAGAGTGTAAAGAGACGTTATAGCCTGAGAGATAAGGGAGAGAGTAAAAAGAGAGAGTGTAAAGAGACGTTATAGCCTGAGAGATAAGGGAGAGAGTAAAAAGAGAGAGTGTAAAGAGACGTTATAGCCTGAGAGATAAGGGAGAGAGTGTAAAGAGACCTTATAGCCTGAGAGATAAGGGAGAGAGTAAAAGAGAGAGTGTAAAGAGACGTTATAGCCTGAGAGATAAGGGAGAGAGTAAAAAGAGAGAGTGTAAAGAGACGTTATAGCCTGAGAGATAAGGGAGAGAGTAAAAAGAGAGAGTGTAAAGAGACGTTATAGCCTGAGAGATAAGGGAGAGAGTGTAAAGAGACGTTATAGCCTGAGAGATAAGGGAGAGAGTAAAAAGAGAGAGTGTAAAGAGACGTTATAGCCTGAGAGATAAGGGAGAGAGTAAAAAGAGAGAGTGTAAAGAGACGTTATAGCCTGAGAGATAAGGGAGAGAGTAAAAAGAGAGAGTGTAAAGAGACGTTATAGCCTGAGAGATAAGGGAGAGAGTGTAAAGAGACGTTATAGCCTGAGAGATAAGGGAGAGAGTAAAAAGAGAGAGTGTAAAGAGACGTTATAGCCTGAGAGATAAGGGAGAGAGTAAAAAGAGAGAGTGAAGAGAGACGTTATAGCCTGAGAGATAAGGGAGAGAGTAAAAAGAGAGAGTGTAAAGAGACGTTATAGCCTGAGAGATAAGGGAGAGAGTAAAAAGAGAGAGTGTAAAGAGACGTTATAGCCTGAGGGATAAGGGAGAGAGTAAAAAGAGAGAGTGTAAAGAGACGTTATAGCCTGAGAGATAAGGGAGAGAGTAAAAAGAGAGAGTGTAAAGAGACGTTATAGCCTGAGAGATAAGGGAGAGAGTAAAAAGAGAGAGTGTAAAGAGACGTTATAGCCTGAGAGATAAGGGAGAGAGTGTAAAGAGACGTTATAGCCTGAGAGATAAGGGAGAGAGTAAAAAGAGAGAGTGTAAAGAGACGTTATAGCCTGAGAGATAAGGGAGAGAGTAAAAAGAGAGAGTGTAAAGAGACGTTATAGCCTGAGAGATAAGGGAGAGAGTAAAAAGAGAGAGTGTAAAGAGACGTTATAGCCTGAGAGATAAGGGAGAGAGTGTAAAGAGACGTTATAGCCTGAGAGATAAGGGAGAGAGTAAAAAGAGAGAGTGTAAAGAGACGTTATAGCCTGAGAGATAAGGGAGAGAGTAAAAAGAGAGAGTGAAGAGAGACGTTATAGCCTGAGAGATAAGGGAGAGAGTAAAAAGAGAGAGTGTAAAGAGACGTTATAGCCTGAGAGATAAGGGAGAGAGTAAAAAGAGAGAGTGTAAAGAGACGTTATAGCCTGAGAGATAAGGGAGAGAGTAAAAAGAGAGAGTGTAAAGAGACGTTATAGCCTGAGAGATAAGGGAGAGAGTGTAAAGAGACGTTATAGCCTAAAAGATAAGGGAGAGAGTAAAAAGAGAGAGTGAAGAGAGACGTTATAGCCTGAGAGATAAGGGAGAGAGTAAAAAGAGAGAGTGTAAAGAGACGTTATAGCCTGAGAGATAAGGGAGAGAGTGTAAAGAGACGTTATAGCCTGAGAGATAAGGGAGAGAGTGTAAAGAGACGTTATAGCCTGAGAGATAAGGGAGAGAGTAAAAAGAGAGAGTGTAAAGAGACGTTATAGCCTGAGAGATAAGGGAGAGAGTGTAAAGAGACGTTATAGCCTGAGAGATAAGGGAGAGAGTAAAAAGAGAGAGTGAAGAGAGACGTTATAGCCTGAGAGATAAGGGAGAGAGTAAAAAGAGAGAGTGTAAAGAGACGTTATAGCCTGAGAGATAAGGGAGAGAGTAAAAAGAGAGAGTGTAAAGAGACGTTATAGCCTGAGAGATAAGGGAGAGAGTAAAAAAAGAGAGTGTAAAGAGACCTTATAGCCTGAGAGATAAGGGAGAGAGTAAAAAGAGAGAGTGTAAAGAGACCTTATAGCCTGAGAGATAAGGGAGAGAGTGTAAAGAGACGTTATAGCCTGAGAGATAAGGGAGAGAGTAAAAAGAGAGAGTGAAGAGAGACGTTATAGCCTGAGAGATAAGGGAGAGAGTAAAAAGAGAGAGTGTAAAGAGACGTTATAGCCTGAGAGATAAGGGAGAGAGTAAAAAGAGAGAGTGTAAAGAGACGTTATAGCCTGAGAGATAAGGGAGAGAGTAAAAAGAGAGAGTGTAAAGAGACGTTATAGCCTGAGAGATAAGGGAGAGAGTAAAAAGAGAGAGTGTAAAGAGACCTTATAGCCTGAGAGATAAGGGAGAGAGTAAAAAGAGAGAGTGTAAAGAGACCTTATAGCCTGAGAGATAAGGGAGAGAGTAAAAAGAGAGAGTGTAAAGAGACGTTATAGCCTGAGAGATAAGGGAGAGAGTGAAAAGAGACGTTATAGCCTGAGAGATAAGGGAGAGAGTAAAGAGAGAGAGTGTAAAGATACCTTATAGCCTGAGAGATAAGGGAGAGAGTAAAAAGAGAGAGTGTAAAGAGACGTTATAGCCTGAGAGATAAGGGAGAGAGTAAAAAGAGAGAGTGTAAAGAGACGTTATAGCCTGAGAGATAAGGGAGAGAGTAAAAAGAGAGAGTGTAAAGAGACCTTATAGCCTGAGAGATAAGGGAGACAGTGTAAAGAGACGTTATAGCCTGAGAGATAAGGGAGAGAGTAAAAAGAGAGAGTGTAAAGAGACCTTATAGCCTGAGAGATAAGGGAGAGAGTAAAAAGAGAGAGTGTAAAGAGACGTTATAGCCTGAGAGATAAGGGAGAGAGTAAAAAGAGAGAGTGTAAAGAGACCTTATAGCCTGAGAGATAAGGGAGAGAGTGAAAAGAGAAGTTATAGCCTGAGAGATAAGGGAGAGAGTAAAGAGAGAGAGTGTAAAGAGACGTTATAGCCTGAGAGATAAGGGAGAGAGTAAAAAGAGAGAGTGTAAAGAGACGTTATAGCCTGAGAGATAAGGGAGAGAGTAAAAAGAGAGAGTGTAAAGAGACCTTATAGCCTGAGAGATAAGGGAGAGAGTGTAAAGAGACGTTATAGCCTGAGAGATAAGGGAGAGAGTAAAAAGAGAGAGTGTAAAGAGACCTTATAGCCTGAGAGATAAGGGAGAGAGTAAAAAGAGAGAGTGTAAAGAGACGTTATAGCCTGAGAGATAAGGGAGAGAGTAAAAAGAGAGAGTGTAAAGAGACCTTATAGCCTGAGAGATAAGGGAGAGAGTAAAAAGAGAGAGTGAAGAGAGACGTTATAGCCTGAGAGATAAGGGAGAGAGTAAAAAGAGAGAGTGTAAAGAGACCTTATAGCCTGAGAGATAAGGGAGAGAGTAAAAAGAGAGAGTGTAAAGAGACATTATAGCCTGAGAGATAAGGGAGAGAGTGAAAAGAGACGTTATAGCCTGAGAGATAAGGGAGAGAGTAAAAAGAGAGAGTGTAAAGAGACGTTATAGCCTGAGAGATAAGGGAGAGAGTAAAAAGAGAGAGTGTAAAGAGACCTTATAGCCTGAGAGATAAGGGAGAGAGTAAAAAGAGAGAGTGTAAAGAGACCTTATAGCCTGAGAGATAAGGGAGAGAGTGAAAAGAGAGAGTGTAAAGAGACGTTATAGCCTGAGAGATAAGGGAGAGAGTAAAAAGAGAGAGTGTAAAGAGACGTTATAGCCTGAGAGATAAGGGAGAGAGTAAAAAGAGAGAGTGTAAAGAGACGTTATAGCCTGAGAGATAAGGGAGAGAGTAAAAAGAGAGAGTGTAAAGAGACGTTATAGCCTGAGAGATAAGGGAGAGAGTAAAAAGAGAGAGTGTAAAGAGACGTTATAGCCTGAGAGATAAGGGAGAGAGTAAAAAGAGAGAGTGTAAAGAGACCTTATAGCCTGAGAGATAAGGAAGAGAGTGAAAAGAGAGAGTGTAAAGAGACGTTATAGCCTGAGAGATAAGGGAGGAGAGTAAAAGAGAGAGTGTAAGAGACGTTATAGCCTGAGAGATAAGGGAGAGAGTGTAAAGAGACCGTTATAGCCTGAGAGATAAGGGAGAGAGTAAAAAGAGAGAGTGTAAAGAGAGACCTTATAGCCTGAGAGAGTAAGGGAGAGAGTAAAAAGAGAGAGTGGTAAAGAGACGTTTATAGCCTGAGAGATAAGGGAGAGAGTAAAAAGATGAGAGTGTAAACAGACCTTATAGCCTGAGAGATAAGGGAGGAGAGTGTAAAAGAGACGTTATAGCCTGAGAGATAAAGGGAGAGAGTAAAAAGAGAGAGTGTAAAGAGACCTTATAGCCTGAGAGATAAGGGAGAGAGTAAAAAGAGAGAGTGTAAAGAGACGTTATAGCCTGAGAGATAAGGGAGAGAGTAAAAAGAGAGAGTGTAAAGAGACCTTATAGCCTGAGAGATAAGGGAGAGAGTAAAAGAGAGAGTGTAAAGAGACCTTATAGCCTGAGAGATAAGGGAGAGAGTGTAAAGAGACCTTACAGCCTGAGAGATAATGGAGAGAGTAAAAAAGAGAGAGTGTAAAGAGACGTTATAGCCTGAGAGATAAGGGAGAGAGTAAAAAGAGAGAGTGTAAAGAGACTTTATAGCCTGAGAGATAAGGGAGAGTGTAAAAAGAGAGAGTGTAAAGAGACGTTATAGCCTGAGAGATAAGGGAGAGAGTAAAAAGAGAGAGTGTAAAGAGACGTTATAGCCTGAGAGATAAGGGAGAGAGTAAAAAGAGAGAGTGTAAAGAGACGTTATAGCCTGAGAGATAAGGGAGAGAGGAAAGAGAGAGAGTGTAAAGAGACCTTATAGCCTGAGGGATAAGGGAGAGAGTAAAAAGAGAGAGTGTAAAGAGACCTTATAGCCTGAGAGATAAGGGAGAGAGTAAAAAGAGAGAGTGTAAAGAGACCTTATAGCCTGAGAGATAAGGGAGAGAGTAAAAAGAGAGAGTGTAAAGAGACCTTATAGCCTGAGAGATAAGGGAGAGAGTAAAAAGAGAGAGTGTAAAGAGACCTTATAGCCTGAGAGATAAGGGGAATAAAGAGAGGTGAAGAGAGACGTTATAGCCTGAGAGATAAGGGAGAGAGTAAAAAGAGAGAGTGTAAAGAGACCTTATAGCCTGAGAGATAAGGGAGAGAGTAAAAAGAGAGAGTGTAAAGAGACGTTATAGCCTGAGAGATAAGGGAGAGAGTGTAAAGAGACGTTTTATAGCCTGAGAGATAAGGGAGGAGAGTAAAAAGAGAGAGTGTAAAGAGACCGTTATAGCCTGAGAGATAAGGGAGAGAGTAAAAAGAGAGAGTGTAAAGAGACGTTATAGCCTGAGAGATAAGGGAGAGAGTAAAAAGAGAGAGTGTAAAGAGACTTTATAGCCTGAGAGATAAGGGAGAGAGTAAAAGAGAGAGTGTAAAGAGACCTTATAGCCTGAGAGATAAGGGGATGAGAGTAAAAAGAGAGAGTGTAAAGAGACCCTTATAGCCTGAGAGATAAGGGAGAGAGTAAAAAGAGAGAGTGTAAAGAGACCTTATAGCCTGAGAGATAAGGGGAGAGAGTAAAAAAAGAGAGTGTAAAGAGACCGTTATAGCCTGAGAGATAAGGGAGGAGTAAAAGCGAGAGTGTAAAGAGACGTTATAGCCTGAGAGATAAGGGAGAGAGTAAAAAGAGAGAGTGTAAGAGACCGTTATAGCCTGAGAGATAAGGGAGGAGTAAAAAAGAGAGAGTGTAAAGAGACCTTATAGCCTGAGAGATAAGGGAGAGAGGATAAGAGAGAGGTGTAAAGAGACGTTATAGCCTGAGAGATAAGGGAGGAGAGTAAAAAGAGAGAGTGTAAAGAGACGTTATAGCCTGAGAGATAAGGGAGAGAGTAAAAAGAGAGAGTGTAAAGATACCTTATAGTCCTAGAGGATAAGGGAGAGATGTAAAAAGAGAGAGTTGTAAAGAGAACGTTATAGCCAGAGAGATAGGGAGGAGGGAAAGAGAGTGAAAGAAGGACGTTATTAGCCTGAGAGATAAGGGAGAGAGAGTAAAAGAGACGAGAGTGTAAAGAGACCTTATAGCCTGAGAGATAAGGGAGAGAGTAAAAAAGAGAGAGTGTAAAGAGACGTTATAGCCTGAGAGATAAGGGAGAGAGTAAAAAGAGAGAGTGTAAAGAGACGTTATAGCCTGAGAGATAAGGGAGAGAGTAAAAAGAGAGAGTGTAAAGAGACGTTATAGCCTGAGAGATAAGGGAGAGAGTGTAAAGAGACCTTATAGCCTGAGAGATAAGGGAGAGAGTAAAAAAGAGAGAGTGTAAAGAGACCTTATAGCCTGAGAGATAAGGGAGAGAGTAAAAAGAGAGAGTGTAAAGAGACGTTATAGCCTGAGAGATAAGGGAGAGAGTAAAAAGAGAGAGTGTAAAAGAGACGTTATAGCCTGAGAGATAAGGGAGAGAGTAAAAAGAGAGAGTGTAAAGAGACGTTATAGCCTGAGAGATAAGGGAGAGAGTGTAAAGAGACGTTATAGCCTGAGAGATAAGGGAGAGAGTAAAAAGAGAGAGTGTAAAGAGACCTTATAGCCTGAGAGATAAGGGGAGAGAGTAAAAAGAGAGAGTGTAAAGAGACTTATAGCCTGAGAGATAAGGGAGAGAGTAAAAAGAGAGAGTGTAAAGAGACGTTATAGCCTGAGAGATAAGGGGAGAGAGTGTAAAGAGACGTTATAGCCTGAGAGATAAGGGAGAGAGTAAAAAGAGAGAGTGTAAAGAGACGTTATAGCCTGAGAGATAAGGGAGAGAGTAAAAAGAGAGAGTGAAGAGAGACGTTATAGCCTGAGAGATAAGGGAGAGAGTGTAAAGAGACGTTATAGCCTGAGAGATAAGGGAGAGAGTAAAAAGAGAGAGTGTAAAGAGACGTTATAGCCTGAGAGATAAGGGAGAGAGTAAAAAGAGAGAGTGTAAAGAGGACGTTATAGCCTGAGAGATAAGGGAGAGAGTGTAAAGAGACGTTATAGCCTAAAGATAAGGGAGAGAGTAAAAAGAGAGAGTGAAGAGAGACGTTATAGCCTGAGAGATAAGGGAGAGAGTAAAAAGAGAGAGTGTAAAGAGACGTTATAGCCTGAGAGATAAGGGAGAGAGTGTAAAGAGACGTTATAGCCTGAGAGATAAGGGAGAGAGTGTAAAGAGACGTTATAGCCTGAGAGATAAGGGAGAGAGTAAAAAGAGAGAGTGTAAAGAGACGTTATAGCCTGAGAGATAAGGAGAGTGTAAAGAGACGTTATAGCCTGAGAGATAAGGGAGAGAGTAAAAAGAGAGAGTGAAGAGAGACGTTATAGCCTGAGAGATAAGGAGAGAGTAAAAAGAGAGAGTGTAAAGAGACGTATAGCCTGAGAGATAAGGGAGAGAGTAAAAAGAGAGAGTGTAAAGAGACGTATAGCCTGAGAGATAAGGGAGAGAGTAAAAAAAGAGAGTGTAAAGAGACGTTATAGCCTGAGAGATAAGGGAGAGAGTAAAAAGAGAGAGTGTAAAGAGACCTTATAGCCTGAGAGATAAGGGAGAGAGGTAAAAAGAGAGAGTGTAAAGAGACCTTATAGCCTGAGAGATAAGGGAGAGAGTGTAAAGAGACGTATAGCCTGAGAGGATAAGGGAGAGAGTAAAAAGAGAGAGTGAAGAGAGACGTTATAGCCTGAGAGATAAGGGAGAGAGTAAAAAGAGAGAGTGTAAAGAGACGTTATAGGCCTGAGAGATAAGGGAGAGAGTAAAAAAGAGAGAGTGTAAAGAGACGTTATAGCCTGAAGATAAGGGAGAGAGTAAAAAGAGAGAGTGTAAAGAGGACCGTTATAGCCTGAGAGATAAGGGAGAGAGTAAAAAAGAGAGAGTGTAAAGAGACCTTATAGCCTGAGAGATAAGGGAGAGAGTAAAAAGAGAGAGTGTAAAGAGACCTTATAGCCTGAGAGATAAGGGAGAGAGTAAAAAAGAGAGTGTAAAGAGACGTTATAGCCTGAGAGATAAGGGAAGAAGTGAAAAGAGACGTTATAGCCTGAGAGATAAGGGAGAGAGTAAAAGAGAGAGAGTGTAAAGAGACCGTTATAGCCTGAGAGATAAGGGAGAGAGTAAAAAGAGAGAGTGTAAAGAGACGTTATAGCCTGAGAGATAAGGGAGAGAGTAAAAGAGAGAGTGTAAAGAGACGTTATAGCCTGAGAGATAAGGGAGAGAGTAAAAAGAGAGAGTGTAAAGAGACCTTATAGCCTGAGAGATAAGGGAGAGAGTAAAAAGAGAGAGTGTAAAGAGACGTTATAGCCTGAGAGATAAGGGAGAGAGTAAAAAGAGAGAGTGTAAAGAGACTTTATAGCCTGAGAGATAAGGGAGAGAGTAAAAAGAGAGAGTGTAAAGAGACGTTATAGCCTGAGAGATAAGGGAGAGAGTGTAAAGAGAGTGTAAAGGACGTTATAGCCTGAGAGATAAGGGAGAGAGTAAAAAGAGAGAGTGTAAAGAGACGTTATAGCCTGAGAGATAAGGGAGAGAGTAAAAAGAGAGAGTGTAAAGAGACCTTATAGCCTGAGAGATAAGGGAGAGAGTAAAAAGAGAGAGTGTAAAGAGACCTTATAGCCTGAGAGATAAGGAGAGAGTAAAAAGAGAGAGTGTAAAGAGACGTTATAGCCTGAGAGATAAGGGGAGAGAGTAAAAAGAGAGAGTGTAAAGAGACCTTATAGCCTGAGAGATAAGGGAGAGAGTAAAAAGAGAGAGTGTAAAGAGACCTTATAGCCTGAGAGATAAGGGAGAGAGTAAAAAGAGAGAGTGAAGAGAGACGTTATAGCCTGAGAGATAAGGGAGAGTAAAAAGAGAGAGTGTAAAGAGACCTTATAGCCTGAGAGATAAGGGAGAGAGTAAAAAGAGAGAGTGTAAAGAGACATTATAGCCTGAGAGATAAGGGAGAGAGTGAAAAGAGACGTTATAGCCTGAGAGATAAGGGAGAGAGTAAAAAGAGAGAGTGTAAAAGACGTTATAGCCTGAGAGATAAGGGAGAGAGTAAAAAGAGAGAGTGTAAAGAGACCTTATAGCCTGAGAGATAAGGGAGAGAGTAAAAAGAGAGAGTGTAAAGAGACCTTATAGCCTGAGAGATAAGGGGAGAGTAAAAAGAGAGAGTGTAAAGAGACGTTATAGCCTGAGAGATAAGGGAGAGAGTAAAAAGAGAGAGTGTAAAGAGACGTTATAGCCTGAGGAGATAAGGGAGAGAGTAAAAAGAGGAGTGTAAAGAGACCTTATAGCCTGAGAGATAAGGGAGAGAGTAAAAAGAGAGAGTGTAAAGAGACGTTATAGCCTGAGAGATAAGGAGAGAGTGAAAAGAGAACGTTATAGCCTGAGATAAGGGAGAGAGTAAAGAGAGAGTGTAAAGAGACCTTATAGCCTGAGAGATAAGGGAGGAGTAAAAAGAGAGAGTGTAAAGAGACTTATAGCCTGAAGATAAGGGAGAGAGTAAAAAGAGAGAGTGTAAAGAGACGTTATAGCCTGAGAGATAAGGGAGAGAGTAAAAAGAGAGAGTGTAAAGAGACCTTATAGCCTGAGAGATAAGGGAGAGAGTAAAAAGAGAGGGTGTAAAGAGACGTTATAGCCTGAGAGATAAGGGAGAGAGTAAAAAGAGAGAGTGTAAAGAGACCTTATAGCCTGAGAGATAAGGGAGAGAGTAAAAAGAGAGAGTGTAAAGAGACGTTATAGCCTGAGAGATAAGGGAGAGAGTGAAAGAGACGTTATAGCCTGAGAGATAAGGGAGAGAGTAAAGAGAGAGAGTGTAAAGAGACGTTATAGCCTGAGAGATAAGGGAGAGAGTAAAAAGAGAGAGTGTAAAGAGACGTTATAGCCTGAGAGATAAGGGGGAGAGAGTGTAAAGAGACGTTATAGCCTGAGAGATAAGGGAGAGAGTAAAAAGAGAGAGTGTAAAGAGACGTTATAGCCTGAGAGATAAGGGAGAGAGTAAAAAGAGAGAGTGTAAAGAGACCGTTATAGCCTGAGAGATAAGGGAGAGAGTAAAAAGAGAGAGTGTAAAGAGACGTTATAGCCTGAGAGATAAGGGAGAGAGTAAAAAGAGAGTGTGAAAGAGACGTTATAGCCTGAGAGATAAGGGGAGAGAGTAAAAAGAGAGAGTGGTAAAGAGACCGTTATAGCCTGAGAGATATGGGAGAGAGTGAAAAGAGAGAGTGGTAAAAGAGACCTTATAGCCTGAGAGGATAAGGGAGAGATTAAAAAGAGAGAGTGTAAAGAGACCGTTATAGCCTGAGAGATAAGGAGAGAGTAAAAAAAAGGAGATGTAAAGAGACCGTTATATGCCTAGAGAGAGGGAGAGAGGTAAAAAGAGAGAGGTGTAAAGAGAGACCTTAATAGCGCTGAGATGATAAGGGGAGAGAGTGAAAAAGAGAGAGTGTAAAAGAGACCGTTATAGCCTGAGAGATTAAGGGAGAGAGTGTAAAGAGAGGTGTAAAGAGACGTTTAAGCCTTGAGAGGATAAGGGAGAGAGTAAAGAGAGTAGGAGTGTAGAAAGAGTCCTTATAGGCCTGAGAGAATAGGGAGAGAGTAAAAAGAGAGAGTGTAAAGAGACGTTATAGCCTGAGAGATAAGGGAGAGAGTAAAAAGAGAGAGTGTAAAGAGACGTTATAGCCTGAGAGATAAGGGAGAGAGTAAAAAGAGAGAGTGTAAAGAGACGTTATAGCCTGAGAGATAAGGGAGAGAGTGTAAAGAGACGTTATAGCCTGAGAGATAAGGGAGAGAGTAAAAAGAAGAGTGTAAAGAGACCGTTATAGCCTGAGAGATAAGGGGAGAGAGTAAAAAGAGAGAGTGTAAAGAGACGTTATAGCCTGAGAGATAAGGGAGAGAGTAAAAAGAGAGAGTGTAAAGAGACGTTATAGCCTGAGAGATAAGGGAGAGAGTAAAAAGAGAGAGTGTAAAGAGACGTTATAGCCTGAGAGATAAGGGAGAGAGTAAAAAGAGAGAGTGTAAGAGACCTTATAGCCTGAGAGATAAGGGAGAGAGTAAAAAGAGAGAGTGTAAAGAGACGTTATAGCCTGAGAGATAAGGGAGAGAGTAAAAAAGAGAGAGTGTAAAGAGACCGTTATAGCCTGAGAGATAAGGGAGAGAGTAAAAAGAGAGAGTGTAAAGAGGACTTATAGCCTGAGAGATAAGGGAGAGAGTGAAAGAGAGAGTGTAAAGAGCCCTTATAGCATGAGAGATAAAAGGGAGAGAGTGTAAAGAAGACCGTTATAGCCTGAGAGATAGGGAGAGAGTAAAAAAGAGAGAGTGTAAAGGAGACGTTATAGCCTGAGAGATAAGGGAGAGAGTAAAAAAGAGAGAGTGTAAAGAGACTTTATAGCCTGAGAGATAAGGGAGAGAGTAAAAAAGAGAGTGTAAAGAGACGTTATAGCCTTGAGAGATAAGGGAGAGAGTAAAACGAGAAGAGTGTAAGAGACGTTATAGCCTGAGAGATTAAGGGAGAGAGTAAAAAGAGAGAGTGTAAAGAGACCTTATAGCCTGAGAGATTAAGGGAGAGAGTAAAAAGAGAGGAGTGTAAAGAGACCTTATAGCCTGAGAGATAAGGGAGAGAGTAAAAAGAGAGAGTGTAAAGAGACGTTATAGCCTGAAGATAAGAGAGTGGAGCGAGTGTAAAGAGACTTATAGCCTGAGAGATAAGGAAGAGAGGCCCTAAAAAGAGAGAGTGTAAGAGACCTTTATAGCCTGAGAGATAAGGGAGAGAGTAAAAAGAGAGAGTGTAAAGAGACGTTATAGCCCGAGAGATAAGGGAGAGAGTAAAAAGAGAGAGTGTAAAGAGACGTTATAGCCTGAGAGATAAGGGAGAGAGTAAAAAGAGAGAGTGTAAAGAGACGTTATAGCCTGAGAGATAAGGGAGAGAGTGTAAAGAGACGTTATAGCCTGAGAGATAAGGGAGAGAGTAAAAAGAGAGAGTGTAAAGAGACGTTATAGCCTGAGAGATAAGGGAGAGAGTAAAAAGAGAGGTGTAAAGAGACGTTATAGCCTGAGAGATAAGGGGAGAGAGTAAAAAGAGAGAGTGTAAAGAGACGT
>NC_069504.1:28053650-28118650 GCF_027579735.1 Bombina bombina
GGTGTAAAGAGACGTTATAGCCTGAGAGATAAGGGAGAGAGTAAAAAGAGAGAGTGTAAAGAGACGTTATAGCCTGAGAGATAAGGGATGGAGAGTAAAAAAGAGAGAGTAAAAGAGACCTTATTAGACTGAGATGATAAGGGAGAGAGGAAAAAGAGAGGAGTGTAAAGAAGACCTTATAGCCTGAGAGATAATGAGAGATAAAGGGAGAGAGTGTAAAGAGACGTTATGCCTGGATGAGATAAGGGAGAGAGTAAAAAGAGAGAGTGAAGAGAAGAACTTATAGCCTGAGAGATACGGGAGAGAGTAAAAAAGAGAGAGTGTAACAGAGACCGTTATAGCCTGAGAGATAAGGGAGAGAGTAAACGAGAGAGAGTGTACAGAGACCGTTATCGCCTGAGGAGATTAAGGTGAGAGGAGTTAAAAGAGAGAGTGTAAAGAGACCTTATAGCCTGAGAGATAAGGGAGAGAGTATAAAGCGAGGAGTGTAAAGAGACCTTTATAGCCTGAAGAGATAAGGGAGAGAGTAAAAAGAGAGAGGTGTTTAATAAGAGACGCTTTATAGCCTGAGAGGAGATAAGGGAGAGAGTAAAAAGAGAGAGTGTAAAGGAGGACCGTTTATAGCCTCGAGAGATAAGGGAGAAGAGTGTAAAGAGACCTTATAGCCTGAGAGATAAGGGAGAGAGTAAAAAGAGAGAGTGTAAAGAGACGTTATAGCCTGAGAGTTAAGGGAGAGAGTGTAAAGAGACGTTATAGCCTGAGAGATAAGGGAGAGAGTAAAAAGAGAGAGTGAAGAGAGACGTTATAGCCTGAGAGATAAGGGAGAGAGTAAAAAGAGAGAGTGTAAAGAGACGTTATAGCCTGAGAGATAAGGGAGAGAGTAAAAAGAGAGAGTGTAAAGAGACGTTATAGCCTGAGAGATAAGGGAGAGAGTAAAAAAAGAGAGTGTAAAGAGACCTTATAGCCTGAGAGATAAGGGAGAGAGTAAAAAGAGAGAGTGTAAAGAGACCTTATAGCCTGAGAGATAAGGGAGAGAGTGTAAAGAGACGTTATAGCCTGAGAGATAAGGGAGAGAGTAAAAAGAGAGAGTGAAGAGAGACGTTATAGCCTGAGAGATAAGGGAGAGAGTAAAAAGAGAGAGTGTAAAGAGACGTTATAGCCTGAGAGATAAGGGAGAGAGTAAAAAGAGAGAGTGTAAAGAGACGTTATAGCCTGAGAGATAAGGGAGAGAGTAAAAAGAGAGAGTGTAAAGAGACCGTTATAGCCTGAGAGATAAGGGGAGAGAGTAAAAAGAGAGAGTGTAAAGAGACTTTATAGCCTGAGAGATAAGGGAGAGAGTAAAAAGAGAGAGTGTAAAGAGACCGTTATAGCCTGAGAGATAAGGGAGAGAGTAAAAAGAGAGAGTGTAAAGAGACGTTATAGCCTGAGAGATAAGGGAGAGAGTAAAAAGAGAGAGTGTAAAGAGACGTTATAGCCTGAGAGATAAGGGAGAGAGTAAAAAGAGAGAGTGTAAAGAGACCGTTATAGCCTGAGAGATAAGGGAGAGAGTGTAAAGAGACGTTATAGCCTGAGAGATAAGGGAGAGAGTAAAAAGAGAGAGTGTAAAGAGACCTTATAGCCTGAGAGATAAGGGAGAGAGTAAAAAGAGAGAGTGTAAAGAGACCTTATAGCCTGAGAGATAAGGGAGAGAGTAAAAAAGAGAGAGTGTAAAGAGACCTTATAGCCTGAGAGATAAGGGAGATAGTGTAAAGAGACGTTATAGCCTGAGAGATAAGGGAGAGAGTAAAAAGAGAGAGTGTAAAGAGACGTTATAGCCTGAGAGATAAGGGAGAGAGTAAAAAGAGAGAGTGTAAAGAGACCTTATAGCCTGAGAGATAAGGGAGAGAGTAAAAAGAGAGAGTGTAAAGAGACCTTATAGCCTGAGAGATAAGGGAGAGAGAGTAAAGAGAGAGAGTGTAAAGAGACCTTATAGCCTGAGGGATAAGGGAGAGAGTAAAAAGAGAGAGTGTAAGAGACGTTATAGCCTGAGAGATAAGGGAGAGAGTAAAAGAGAGAGTGTAAAGAGACGTTATAGCCTGAGAGATAAGGGAGAGAGTAAAAGAGAGAGAGTGTAAAGAGACCTTATAGCATGAGAGAGAAGGGAGAGAGTAAAAAGAGAGAGTGTAAAGAGACGTTATAACCTGAGAAGGTTAGAGAGAGTTAAAAGAGAGAGTGAAGAGAGACGTTATAGCCTGAGAGATAAGGGAGAGAGTAAAAAGAGAGAGTGTAAGAGACCTTATAGCCTGAGAGATAAGGGAGAGAGTAAAAAGAGAGAGTGTAAAGAGACGTTATAGCCTGAGAGATAAGGGAGAGAGTAAAAAGAGAGAGTGTAAAGAGACGTTATAGCCTGAGAGATAAGGGAGAGAGTAAAAAGAGAGAGTGTAAAGAGACGTTATAGCCTGAGAGATAAGGGAGAGAGTGTAAGAGAGAGACTTTATAGCCTGAAGGATAAGGGGAGAGAGTAAAAAGAGAGAGTGTAAAGAGACCTTCTAGCCTGAGAGATAAGGGAGGAGGAGTAAAAAAAGAGAGTGTAAAGAGACGTTATAGCCCTGAGAGATAAGGGAGAGAGTAAAAAAGAGAGAGTGTAAAGAGACGTTATAGCCTGAGAGATAAGGGGAGAGAGTAAAAAGAGAGAGTGTAAAGAGACGTTATAGCCTGAGAGATAAGGGAGAGAGTGTAAACAGACCTTATAGCCTGAGAGATAAGGGAGAGAGTAAAAAGAGAGAGTGTAAGAGAGACCTTTATATCCTGAGAGATAAGGGAAGAGAGTAAAAAAGACGAGAGTGTAAAAGAGGACGTTATAGCCTGAGAGATAAGGGAGAGAGTAAAAAGAGAGAGTGTAAAGAGACGTTAATTAGCCTGAGAGATAAGGGAGAGAGTAAAAAGAGAGAGTGTAAAGAGACGTTATAGCCTGAGAGATAAGGGAGGAGAGGTGTAAAGAGACGTTATAGCCTGAGAGATAAGGGAGAGAGTAAAAAGAGAGAGTGTAAAGAGACGTTATAGCCTGAGAGATAAGGGAGAGAGTAAAAAGAGAGAGTGTAAAGAGACGTTATAGCCTGAGAGATAAGGGAGAGAGTAAAAAGAGAGAGTGTAAAGAGACGTTATAGCCTGAGAGATAAGGGAGAGAGTGTAAAGAGACGTTATAGCCTAAAAGATAAGGGAGAGAGTAAAAGAGAGAGTGTAAAGAGACGTTATAGCCTGAGAGATAAGGGAGAGAGTAAAAAGAGAGAGTGAAAGAGAGACGTTATAGCCTGAGAGATAAGGGAGAGAGTAAAAAGAGAGAGTGTAAAGAGACGTTATAGCCTGAGAGATAAGGGAGAGAGTAAAAAGAGAGAGTGTAAAGAGACGTTATAGCCTGAGAGATAAGGGAGAGAGTAAAAAGAGAGAGTGTAAAGAGACGTTATAGCCTGAGAGATAAGGGAGAGAGTGTAAAGAGACGTTATAGCCTAAAAGATAAGGGAGAGAGTAAAAAGAGAGAGTGAAGAGAGACGTTATAGCCTGAGAGATAAGGGAGAGAGTAAAAAGAGAGAGTGTAAAGAGACGTTATAGCCTGAGAGATAAGGGAGAGAGTGTAAAGAGACGTTATAGCCTGAGAGATAAGGGAGAGAGTGTAAAGAGACGTTATAGCCTGAGAGATAAGGGAGAGAGTAAAAAGAGAGAGTGTAAAGAGACGTTATAGCCTGAGAGTTAAGGGAGAGAGTGTAAAGAGACGTTATAGCCTGAGAGATAAGGGAGAGAGTAAAAAGAGAGAGTGAAGAGAGACGTTATAGCCTGAGAGATAAGGGAGAGAGTAAAAAGAGAGAGTGTAAAGAGACGTTATAGCCTGAGAGATAAGGGAGAGAGTAAAAAGAGAGAGTGTAAAGAGACGTTATAGCCTGAGAGATAAGGGAGAGAGTAAAAAGAGAGAGTGTAAAGAGACCTTATAGCCTGAGAGATAAGGGAGAGAGTAAAAAGAGAGAGTGTAAAGAGACCTTATAGCCTGAGAGATAAGGGAGAGAGTGTAAAGAGACGTTATAGCCTGAGAGATAAGGGAGAGAGTAAAAAGAGAGAGTGAAGAGAGACTTTATAGCCTGAGAGATAAGGGAGAGAGTAAAAAGAGAGAGTGTAAAGAGACGTTATAGCCTGAGAGATAAGGGAGAGAGTAAAAAGAGAGAGTGTAAAGAGACGTTATAGCCTGAGAGATAAGGGAGAGAGTAAAAAGAGAGAGTGTAAAGAGACCTTATAGCCTGAGAGATAAGGGAGAGAGTAAAAAGAGAGAGTGTAAAGAGACCTTATAGCCTGAGAGATAAGGGAGAGAGTAAAAAGAGAGAGTGTAAAGAGACCTTATAGCCTGAGAGATAAGGGAGAGAGTAAAAAGAGAGAGTGTAAAGAGACGTTATAGCCTGAGAGATAAGGGAGAGAGTAAAAGAGAGAGTGTAAAGAGACGTTATAGCCTGAGAGATAAGGGAAGAGAGTAAAAGAGAGAGAGTGTAAAGTAGACTTATAGCCCTGAGAGAATAAGGGGAGAGAGTAAAAAAGGAGAGAGTAAAGAGACGTTATAGCCTGAGAGATAAGGAGAGAGTAAAAGAGAGAGTGTAAAGAGACTTATAGCCTGAGAGATAAGGGAGAGAGAGTAAAAAGAGAGAGTGTAAAGAGACGTTATAGCCTGAGAGATAAGGGGAGAGAGTAAAAAGAGAGAGTTGTAAAGAGACTTATAGCCTGAGAGATAATGGGAGAGAGTGTAAAGAGACGTTATAGCCTGAGAGATAAGGGAGAGAGTAAAAAGAGAGAGTGTAAAGAGACGTTATAGCCTGAGAGATAAGGGAGAGAGTAAAAAGAGAGAGTGAAAGAGACGTTATAGCCTGAGAGATAAGGGAGAGAGTAAAAGAGTGAGTAAAGAGACGTTATAGCCTGAGAGATAAGGGAGAGAGTAAAAAGAGAGAGTGTAAAGAGACGTTATAGCCTGAGAGATAAGGGAGAGAGTAAAAAGAGAGAGTGTAAAGAGACGTTATAGCCTGAGAGATAAGGGAGAGAGTAAAAAGAGAGAGTGTAAAGAGACCTTATAGCCTGAGAGATAAGGGAGAGAGTAAAAAGAGAGAGTGTAAAGAGACCTTATAGCCTGAGAGATAAGGGAGAGAGTAAAAAGAGAGAGTGTAAAGAGACGTTATAGCCTGAGAGATAAGGGAGAGAGTGAAAAGAGACGTTATAGCCTGAGAGATAAGGGAGAGAGTAAAGAGAGAGAGTGTAAAGAGACCTTATAGCCTGAGAGATAAGGGAGAGAGTAAAAAGAGAGAGTGTAAAGAGACGTTATAGCCTGAGAGATAAGGGAGAGAGTAAAAAGAGAGAGTGTAAAGAGACGTTATAGCCTGAGAGATAAGGGAGAGAGTAAAAAGAGAGAGTGTAAAGAGACCTTATAGCCTGAGAGATAAGGGAGAGAGTGTAAAGAGACGTTATAGCCTGAGAGATAAGGGAGAGAGTAAAAAGAGAGAGTGTAAAGAGACGTTATAGCCTGAGAGATAAGGGAGAGAGTAAAAAGAGAGAGTGTAAAGAGACGTTATAGCCTGAGAGATAAGGGAGAGAGTAAAAAGAGAGAGTGTAAAGAGACCTTATAGCCTGAGAGATAAGGGAGAGAGTAAAAAGAGAGAGTGTAAAGAGACGTTATAGCCTGAGAGATAAGGGAGAGAGTGTAAAGAGACGTTATAGCCTGAGAGATAAGGGAGAGAGTAAAAAGAGAGAGTGTAAAGAGACGTTATAGCCTGAGAGATAAGGGAGAGAGTAAAAAGAGAGAGTGTAAAGAGACGTTATAGCCTGAGAGATAAGGGAGAGAGTAAAAAGAGAGAGTGTAAAGAGACGTTATAGCCTGAGAGATAAGGGAGAGAGTAAAAAGAGAGAGTGTAAAGAGACGTTATAGCCTGAGAGATAAGGGAGAGAGGTAAAAAGAGCGAGTTGTAAAGAGACCGTTAAGCCTGAGAGATAAAGGAGAGAGTGTAAAGAGACCGTTATAGCCTGAGAGATAAGTGAAGAGAGTAAAAATGAGAGAGTGTAAAGAGACCTTATAGCCTGAGAGATAAGGAGAGAAGAGTAAAAAAGAGAGCTGTAAAGAGACGTTATAGCCTGAGAGATAAGGGAGAGAGTAAGAAGAGAGAGTGTAAAGAGAACCGTTATAGCCTGAGAGATACAGGGAGAGAGTAAAAGAGGGTGTAAAAGCTGAAGACCTTATCAGCCAGAGAGATAAGGATGAGAGTACAAAGAGAGAGTGTAAGAGACCTTATAGCCTGATGAGATAAGGGAGAGAGTAAAAAGAGAGAGTGGTAAAGAGACCGTTATAGCCTTAGAGATAAGGAGAGAGTAAAAAGCAGAGAGTGTAAAGAGACGTTATAGCCTGAGAGATAAGGGAGAGGAGTAGAGAAAAAGAAGACGTATAGCCTGAGAAAGGAGAGAGTGTAAAGAGACGTTATAGCCTGAGAGATAAGGGAGAGAGTAAAAAGAGAGAGTGTAAAGAGACGTTATAGCCTGAGAGATAAGGGAGAGAGTAAAAAGAGAGAGTGTAAAGAGACCTTATAGCCTGAGAGATAAGGGAGAGAGTGAAAAGAGAGAGTGTAAAGAGACGTTATAGCCTGAGAGATAAGGGAGAGAGTAAAAAGAGAGAGTGTAAAGAGACGTTATAGCCTGAGAGATAAGGGAGAGAGTAAAAAAAGAGAGTGTAAAGAGACGTTATAGCCTGAGAGATAAGGGAGAGAGTAAAAAGAGAGAGTGTAAAGAGACCTTATAGCCTGAGAGATAAGGGAGAGAGTGAAAAGAGAGAGTGTAAAGAGACGTTATATCCTGAGAGATAAGGGAGAGAGTGAAAAGAGAGAGTGTAAAGAGACGTTATAGCCTGAGAGATAAGGGAGAGAGTAAAAAGAGAGAGTGTAAAGAGACCTTATAGCCTGAGAGATAAGGGAGAGAGTGAAAAGAGAGAGTGTAAAGAGACGTTATAGCCTGAGAGATAAGGGAGAGAGTGAAAAGAGAGAGTGTAAAGAGACGTTATAGCCTGAGAGATAAGGGAGAGAGTAAAAAGAGAGAGTGTAAAGAGACGTTATAGCCTGAGAGATAAGGGAGAGAGTGTAAAGAGACGTTATAGCCTGAGAGATAAGGGGGTAAAAGAGAGATTGTAAGAGACCGTCTAGCCTGAGAGAAGGAGAGAGTAAAAAAGAGAGTGTAAGAGACGTTATAGCCTGAGAGATAAGGGAGAGAGTAAAAAGAGAGAGTGTAAAGAGACGTTATAGCCTGAGAGATAAGGGAGAGAGTAAAAAGAGAGAGTGTAAAGAGACCTTATAGCCTGAGAGATAAGGGAGAGAGTGTAAAGAGACCTTATAGCCTGAGAGATAAGGGAGAGAGTAAAAAGAGAGAGTGTAAAGAGACCTTATAGCCTGAGAGATAAGGGAGAGAGTAAAAAGAGAGAGTGTAAAGAGACGTTATAGCCTGAGAGATAAGGGAGAGAGTAAAAAGAGAGAGTGTAAAGAGACCTTATATAGCCTAGAGATAAGGGAGAGTAGTAAAAAGAGAGAGTGTAAAAGAGACGTTTTAGCCTGAGAGATAAGGGAGAGAGTGAAAGAGACGTAAAGCCGAAGAGATAAGGGGGAAAGTAAAGCGAGAGAGTGTAAATAGGACCTTATAGCCTGAGAGATAAGGAGAGAGTAAAAAAGAGAGAGATGTAAAGAGACGTTATAGGCCTGAGAGATAAGGGAGAGGGAGTAAAAAGAGAGAGTGTAAGAGACTAATAGCCTGAGAGATAAGGGCTAGACAGAGAGTACAAACCTTACCATGAGAGATAAGGGATACAGTGAAAGAGACGTTATAGCCTGAGAGATAAAGAGGGAGAGAGTAAAAAAGAGAGAGTGTAAAGAGGACCTTCATAGCCTGAGAGATAAGGAGAGAGTAGAGATTGTAAAAAGAGACCTTATAGCCTGAGAGATAAGGGAGAGAGTAAAAAGAGAGAGTGTAAAGAGACCTTATAGCCTGAGAGATAAGGGAGAGAGTAAAAAGAGAGAGTGTAAAGAGACGTATAGCCTGAGAGATAGGGAGAGCGTAAAAGCTGGAGAGTGTAAAGAGACCTTATAGCCTGAGAGATAAGGGAGAGAGTAAAAAGAGAGAGTGTAAAGAGACCTTATAGCCTGAGAGATAAGGGAGAGAGTAAAAAGAGAGAGTGTAAAGAGACCTTATAGCCTGAGAGATAAGGGAGAGAGTGTAAAGAGACGTTATAGCCTGAGAGATAAGGGAGAGAGTAAAAAGAGAGAGTGTAAAGAGACCTTATAGCCTGAGAGATAAGGGAGAGAGTAAAAAGAAAGAGTGTAAAGAGACGTTATAGCCTGAGAGATAAGGGAGAGAGTAAAAAGAGAGAGTGTAAAGAGACGTTATAGCCTGAGAGATAAGGGAGAGAGTAAAAAGAGAGAGTGTAAAGAGACGTTATAGCCTGAGAGATAAGGGAGAGAGTAAAAAGAGAGAGTGTAAAGAGACGTTATAGCCTGAGAGATAAGGGAGAGAGTAAAAAGAGAGAGTGTAAAGAGACGTTATAGCCTGAGAGATAAGGGAGAGAGTAAAGAGAGAGAGTGTAAAGAGACCTTATAGCCTGAGAGATAAGGGAGAGAGTAAAAAGAGAGAGTGTAAAGAGACGTTATAACCTGAGAGATAAGGGAGAGAGTAAAAAGAGAGAGTGAAGAGAGACGTTATAGCCTGAGAGATAAGGGAGAGAGTAAAAAGAGAGAGTGTAAAGAGACCTTATAGCCTGAGAGATAAGGGAGAGAGTAAAAAGAGAGAGTGTAAAGAGACGTTATAGCCTGAGAGATAAGGGAGAGAGTAAAAAGAGAGAGTGTAAAGAGACGTTATAGCCTGAGAGATAAGGGAGAGAGTAAAGAGAGAGAGTGTAAAGAGACCTTATAGCCTGAGAGATAAGGGAGAGAGTAAAAAGAGACGTTATAGCCTGAGAGATAAGGGAGAGAGTAAAGAGAGAGTGTAAAGAGACCTTATAGCCTGAGAGATAAGGGAGAGAGTAAAAAGAGAGAGTGTAAAGAGACTTTATAGCCTGAGGGATAAGGGAGAGAGTAAAAAGAGAGAGTGTAAAGAGACCTTATAGCCTGAGAGATAAGGGAGAGAGTGTAAAGAGACGTTATAGCCTGAGAGATAAGGGAGAGAGTAAAGAGAGAGTGTAAAGAGACCTTATAGCCTGAGAGATAAGGGAGAGAGTAAAGAGAGAGTGTAAAGAGACCTTATAGCCTGAGAGATAAGGGAGAGAGTAAAAAGAGAGAGTGTAAAGAGACTTTATAGCCTGAGGGATAAGGGAGAGAGTAAAAAGAGAGAGTGTAAAGAGACCTTATAGCCTGAGAGATAAGGGAGAGAGTGTAAAGAGACGTTATAGCCTGAGAGATAAGGGAGAGAGTAAAAAGAGAGAGTGTAAAGAGACCTTATAGCCTGAGAGATAAGGGAGAGAGTAAAAAGAGAGAGTGTAAAGAGACGTTATAGCCTGAGAGATAAGGGAGAGAGTAAAGAGAGAGTGTAAAGAGACCTTATAGCCTGAGAGATAAGGGAGAGAGTAAAAAGAGAGAGTGTAAAGAGACTTTATAGCCTGAGGGATAAGGGAGAGAGTAAAAAGAGAGAGTGTAAAGAGACCTTATAGCCTGAGAGATAAGGGAGAGAGTGTAAAGAGACGTTATAGCCTGAGAGATAAGGGAGAGAGTAAAAAGAGAGAGTGTAAAGAGACCTTATAGCCTGAGAGATAAGGGAGAGAGTAAAAAGAGAGAGTGTAAAGAGACGTTATAGCCTGAGAGATAAGGGAGAGAGTAAAAAGAGAGAGTGTAAAGAGACGTTATAGCCTGAGAGATAAGGGAGAGAGTAAAAAGAGAGAGTGTAAAGAGACGTTATAGCCTGAGAGATAAGGGAGAGAGTAAAAAGAGAGAGTGTAAAGAGACGTTATAGCCTGAGAGATAAGGGAGAGAGTAAAAAGAGAGAGTGTAAAGAGACCTTATAGCCTGAGAGGTAAGGGAGAGAGTAAAAAGAGAGAGTGTAAAGAGACGTTATAGCCTGAGAGATAAGGGAGAGAGTAAAAAGAGAGTGTAAAGAGACGTTATAGCCTGAGAGATAAGGGAGAGAGTAAAAAGAGAGAGTGAAGAGAGGTGAGAGGGGAGAAAGATAGTTAAATCGACATGAAACCCAAAAAGTTTCTTTTGTGATTCAGATAGAGCATGACATTTTAAGCAACTTTCTAATTTACTTCTATTATCAAAATTTCTTCATTCTCTTGGTATGTTTGTTTGAAAAGCAAGAATGTAAGTTTAGATGCCGGCCCATTTTTGGTGAAAAACCTGGGTTGTCCTTGCTGATTGGACAGCACCCATAAAAAAGTGCCATCCATGGTTCTGAACCAAAAATTTGCTGGCTCTTTAGCTGAGATGCCTTCTTTTTCAAATAAAGATAGCAAGAGAATGATGAAAAATTGATAATAGAAGTTGCTTAAAATTGCTGCTCTATCTGAATCATGAAAGAAAAAATTTGGGTTCAGTGTCCCTTTAAAGGGACATGAAACCCAAATTTTTTTCTTTCGTGATTCAGATAGAAAATACAATTTTAAACAATTTCCAATTTACTTCTATTATTTAATTTGCTTCCTTCTCTTGTTATCCTTTGCTGAAAGATGTATCTAGGCATGCTAAGGAGCAGCAGAGAACCTAGGTTCTAGCTGTTGATTGGTGGCTGAATATATATATCGATTGTGATTGGCTCACCCATGAGTTCAGTTAGAAACCATAAGTGCATTGCTGCTTCTTCAACAAATGATACCAAGAGAATGAAACCTATTAGATAATAGAAGTAAATTAGAAAGTTGTTTAAAATTGTATTTTCTATCTGAATCATGAGAGAAAAAAATTGGATTTCATGTCCCTTTAAGAGAGAGATGATACTTATTAAAATAAAATCTCCAGGTCTGCTATGACCTTCCATGACTGTCAGCACTCTCTGTATTCCCTCAATTCAACAACTTCCTATTTCTATCCAGCTTTTGTCTTACCCAGAACCACCAAGTTGATGTTTCTAACTGCTATACACTTAAAGGGACAGTCAACATCAGAATTTTTGTTTTTTAAAAAGAAAGATAATCCTTTTATTACCCATTCCCCAGTTTTGCATAACCAACACTGTTATAGAAATAAACTTTTCACCTCTGTGATTGCCTTGTATCTAAGCCTCTGCAAACTGCCCCTTATTTCAGTTCTTTTGACAGACATCCATTTTAGTCAGTCAGTGTTATCTATATGAAACACATGAACTAATGCCCTCTAGTGGTGAAAATGCATTCAGATTAGAGGCAGTCTTCAAGGTCTAAGAAATTAGCATATGTAGCTCCTAGAATTAGCTTTCAACTAAGTTTTAACTTGACTGTCCCTTTAATTTGGTTAATTTATTACTGTATGTAGCATTATTTAACTTATGGTATAAAATAAAAAATACTAAAAATGACTGCACAGTAATATGTTTCATGATGGCTAAACATATGCAAAGAGGGGGCAGAGTAGTAGCTTACGACCTGAAATTTTGAGCCTTGCCTATATAGCGTATGGTTTCTTACGTCAAGCTTCTTCCCAGGACCTATTTAGGGCTAGATTACAAGTGGAGTGCTAATTTATCGCACGCCCGCATAAGGGCATATTTGCCAGTTTGCGGGCGTGCAATAAATAACCAGCCATTACAAAAGGCTGTTATTGCTACTGCGAGCTTGCAGTCCAGTCAATAATCTGGTTAATTTTCTAAATGTTGCCGGATTGGCCCCAAATTTCAAGTATAGTAATAGTATAGTAATCTTTATTTAAAAAAAATGGTAGTATCTTTATTTTTTAATAAAGTAACTGCAAAAAGCAGTTATAAGGGGCTAAAAGTGATGGCTAAAAAGTGTCTTTACATAGCGTTCTATAGGAACTGTGTGTTCCCTGTAAATATATATGTATATGATTATATACATATATAAATATATGTGTTAATATGTGTATATAAACATATTAACACATAAATATATATGCAGGGCTCAAAATTTCAGGTTGTAAACTACTAGCCAGGCCAAAATGTTACTCGCCACTTCTAATCCCATTCCCACCCACTACCTGCCCACACCACACCCACTACTCCACCCACACCTTGCATATATTTTTTAGCCATTGTGAAACACATTATTGTGCATTCATTTTTAATATTTATTATTTTATACCTTAAATTAAATAATGCTACATACAGTAATAGATTAACAAAAATAAGCGCATAGCAGTTAGCAACATCAACTTGGTGGTTCTGGGTAAAACAACAGCTGGATAGAAATAGGAAGTTGTTGAAGTGAGAGAGTGCAGAGAGTGCTGACAGCCATGGAAGGTCATAGCAGACCTGGAGATTTCCTTTTAAAAATGATCATCTCCTCTCCCTTTTCTCTCTTAACTATCTTTCTCCACTCCCTCCTCTCTTCAATCTCTATTTTACCCTCTTCCTTATCTCTCAGGCCATATCTTCTCTTTACACTCTCTTTCCCCTCTCTCTCCCCTCTCTCATATCTTTTTACTCTTTCTTTCCCCCCCCACTCTTAAAGCTATCGTCCTCTCCACTTTCCCATCTCTCTCTCTCTGCCCCATTTATCCGCTCACAAGTAACAGTCTAAGCACTAATGATGTTCCTACAGCCCTAGAGGGATAACATATCCTTGCCCTTTCTAGCATATATACTATCCCTTTAGGTAATATTTTTAGCACATTGCCCAAAATGTGTGTTTGTCAATTCTGCAATAGAAGTGTACATTTTTTCA
The DNA here is from genome assembly GCF_027579735.1 of Bombina bombina. Lineage (NCBI taxonomy): Eukaryota > Metazoa > Chordata > Amphibia > Anura > Bombinatoridae > Bombina > Bombina bombina. The sequence continues at coordinate 28,066,486 of NC_069504.1, forward strand.
CTCACTAACTTTTACTCGCCACCATTCAATTTCCCCTCGCCAATGGCTAGTAAAGAGTGGAAATTTTGAGCCCTGATATATGTCTATATTCATATATATTTATATTTGCTGCCCATTCGCTGTGCGACTTACCCCCTTCGCTGTGCTAATTCTCATGCTGTGTCTGACAGCATGAGAACGAGGCTCCCATTGAAGTCTTTGGAAGTGTGCTATTGTGAGTGCAATACTTCTGTGCAATGCAAACAAGAGGTCGCGTTCTCATTGCACCTAACTTGTATTACCAGCACACATTAGTGTGCACTGGTATTCAGTGGCGTCACTAGTGTTGGTGTCACCCGGTGCAGTAAGTTATGGTGTCAACCCCCCACCCCCCAGAAAGCAGACACACACAAACACAAAAACACAGGCACACACAATCAGACACACTTAAAAGCACACTCAGATGCCTACACAAACACTCAGAAACACACTCACACACACAAAAACACTCACACACACAAACACGCTCTGACAGACACACACACACACACAAACACTCAGACACACACACAAACACAGACACACACACAAACACTTAGACACACACACAAAAACACTCAGACACACACAAAAACACTCCAGCACACACACAAAAACACTCAGGCACACACACAGAAACACTCAGGCACACACAGAAACACTCAGACACACACACAGAAACACTCAGGCACACACACACAAACACTCAGGCACACACACACAAACACTCAGGCACACACACATACAAAATATGTAAACTGCACTGCATTAATTATAAAGCTCATTCCTAGAGCTGCTCCCTGGCTCAGCAGAGCATAAAATGAAAGATAAACAGTGCACTCTAAAAATAAACCACTAAAGAAAAGGTTTAGGCACGCAAACTATGAAAATTCTGCTCTCTAACTCTGTTCCAAGTCTGTAAGGGCACAGCCCCGGGCCGCGTGCCTACCGCTTCTTATGGCCAATCACCTCTGCACTCTGCCCACCCCCAGACCCCCACCCGCCCTCCCATCCTACCTCTTCAGTGTGCACTTAGTGTACCATAACCGTACCAGTCTGGTGGGCATCATACGTGGCTCCTTCACTTTAGAGACAGTGTCAGACAGTGATGATGCGGTCAGGTGCCAGGCATCGTTTAGAGAGGCAGCACAGCAGTGAGTGACTCCACTGCTCCACATGTCACTGAGCAGTGAGCACAGATAGGCAGGCAGGTTTAGGCTAGCAGCGCAACTTTGCATGCTCCACGGCACACCCACAACATTCATAGTGCAATTGGGCAGTGGAGGAACAAAGTACAAACAAGCAAAAGGAGCCGGGAAAGCTATTTGTGGAAATTGCAGCGCTGGCTATAGGGGCAAAAAAATTAAGTGTGTCTACAACTTCCCCAGTCCTACTAATGTTCACAAATGCTGGTCTCTCTACTAAAAAAATATATGCATTTCTACATTGTATTTCTTTGAATTTCAATAATATTTAAAAAAAAAGAAAAAAATGATTTTTTTCTGGTGGTGTCACCCCCTGGAGGGTGTCACCTGGGTGCGGCCCGCATGCCCCGCACCCCCTAGTGATGCCACTGCTGGTATTACTCAGTTGAGCGCAAATATCGCTTTCGCAGAAGGGATGTTTTGCACTGAACTTGTAATCTAGCCCTTAATAGGTACACAACCCAGCTGATTTTACTGAACACGTGGCTAACATTTAATCCAATTTTAATATAAAATTAGCTAATATTAGTTTTTAAATCCTTGTTGCACAAATTGTCATTAAAATTATTTTTTTAAATTATGCAATGAATCTGTGCTTTGGATAGCTTAAAGGAACACTGTACCCTTTGCATAAATGTTTTGTAGATGATCCATTTATATAGACCACCTGGTAGTGCTTTTGTAACAATGTATAGCTTTGATAATTTTTTAGAACATTGTGCTGATTTTACAACTCCTAACCAAGCTTCAAAGTATCAGCTGTAGACTGAAGTCTACAGATTCCTGCTTGTTACTGTTTGAGTACTAGGTGTTTTCATATGCAGTGGAGGGGGGAGTGTCTGATCCTCCTGCTTTCTCAGCCCCTTTCAGTGGATGTCCCAGCTTAACCGCATTAACAGTGCTAAACTTGGATCTTCTGAGTAAGTTTTTAAAAGGTGTAATACTGGATTTGTATATCATTATTTGTGCATATTCTTCTTTATAGTAGTGTCTATTACATGCAGTTATATGAAAATTGTTTTTATAAATAAAATACTATAATTTGTAAATTATTAATATTACACCATCCAGCTACTTCAGAATGCCACCCGGTTGTCCAAAATATTTTTGTGGAGAAGTCTGTTCATGTTATATACAATTAGATAACAAGATTTTACCTTAAACTTATCAATTGTCTGATAAACTCCCATCAGTAAATATGCACATCCACCTTTATGCGTATCCTGAAAACGAGAGAAAAAAATTATAATCATTGTTTAAAATAGTAGTAGTAGTAAAACAAAGTTGTAGGACCAACACACCTTTAAACATAAATGTCCAGCAGGTTTCAAGGTGGGTGCAACACAATCAGAGCAAAAACCCCTTGCTCCAAAAATCAAGTGTCCTAAGAAATGTTGCACTCTCAGGTGTGGAAAAGTGAAATAACCTTTATTAGGAAGACAGCAACGTTTCAGGGCACCAGCCCCTTAGTCAAGCAAAGCTTGACAAAGGGGAAGGTGCCGCAAAATGTGGCTGTCTACCTAATAAAGGTTATTTCACTTTTCCACACTTGAGAGTGCAACATTTCTTCGGAAAAATGTTTACAATATAGTTATAATAATAAAAAATATAGTTATAATAATAAAATAAGCCATATAAAGTATAGTTATAATAATAAAAATATAGTTATATAAAATATAGTTATAATAATAAAACTATAGTTATATAAAATATTGTTATAATAATAAAAATATAGCCATATAAAATATAGTTATAATAATAAAAATAAAGTTATATAAAATATAGTTATAATAATAAAAAATATAGTTATATAAAATATAGTTATAATAATACAAATATAATACAAATATAGCCATATAAAATATAGTTATAATAATACAAATATAGCCATATAAAATATAGTTATAATAATACAAATATAGTTATATAAAATATAGTTATAATAATACAAATATAGCCATATAAAATATAGTTATAATAATACAAATATAATACAAATATAGCCATATAAAATATAGTTATAATAATACAAATATAGCCATATAAAATATAGTTATAATAATAAAAATATAGTTATATAAAATATTGTTATAATAAGAAAAATATAGCCATATAAAATATAGTTATAATAATAAAATAAAGTTATATAAAATATAGTTATAATAATAAAAAATATAGTTATATAAAATATAGATATAATAATAAAAATAGCCATATAAAATATTATATAAAATATAGCAATATAAAATACTGTTATAATAAAATATAGCCAAACAAAATTTAGTTATAATAATAAAAGATATAGCCAAATAAAAAATAGCTGTAATAATAAAAATATAGTTATATAAAATATATTTATAATAATACAAATTTAGTTATATAAAATATAATTATAATAATAAAAATATAGCCATATAAAATGTAGTTATATAGAATATATTATATACCTATTCAAAAATGTGTTTATAACATGTTGATAATTTTCCTATAAAAATAGCTTTTTAAACTTATTATAAAAGCACAGAATGTTTAACACTACAGGACCCTGGATTCTAATACTTGACATTTGGTAAACATTATTCTTTCTACTATGTATATGTATAGTTTTGTTTATACAACAGCATCTTAAGTACAGAAACACCTATAGACCAATTTTAAATGTTATTAATTAATGGTCTATTTTTAAAGACACACATTTATTGTTTCAGTTTTTCTGAGTCTTTTTAAATTATTTGCATGAATCGGCAAAGGCAAATTATTTGATACAATACCTGGATAGAGGTGGCTTCAGCTGTGACTGTAGATAATACAAAAGAGAAATAAATGCAGTGAGAGTCTTATAATTATTATATTAATAAAAATACAACCTTTTCATTTTTACAATGACTTGCTCCAGATAATCAGTCAGATGAAGCTGAAGAGGTTAAAAGTACATTAAGCTTAACATGTAATGATCCATAAATATTACTTCCCTATGTGGCCACAGTGAAGCAGATACTATAGTTAATAATGATGACATTTTAAAGGGGTATATCCCTGAATACCACAATATTGTAAATTTGCTAACAAAAGTTGCTAAACAGTTTAAAACATTTCTGTTAACCGCAGGTATTTTGCAATGTAATGTTTCATTGGCAATATTCTCAATTCTCTGTGTAGCTGAGTCTCTGCTCTTGCTGGGACTTGCTGTATCAGTAAATGTCGGCGTTACACAGCAGTAGTTATTATGTTTGTGCTGCCGATCATCAGCTACACCTCAGGCATGAGCACTAAATGTGCTGGGTGCAATAAATATTATTATTTTTATAACACACTTGTGTCTATAAAGGATTTATACAGGGAGATGCATCTGTGATCATTTTATATTTGTTTGTATTTATGTTTTATAGTGATACATCGTCACTATGGCACAAAATATTGTTTTATGGAATGTAAATTTATAGAATCTAATATAAAACTCATGAGCAAAGATTTAATGGAATGAACCACTGACAATTTATACAAAAAGTTCCCTTCACCAGTTCTTATAAATATTTATTAAACTGATTCACTAAAGTTAATTCCCTCTCTATGTTTAAGTAATTTAGTGTAATAATAAAGGAACTGGCGACACCGGAGAATGAGGTCTTTAAAGGAACAAGATATTAACTGAATGAATAAAGATCAGATGAAGTAATATAAATTATTCCCTCCAGTAAGCTAGAAATGACAAAAAATTGAATATATTCCAGTGAGACAAATTGAGTTTTCAAAGCTGGTTTCTAACAGATATTTACAGTACATATTATATACAGCCCCCCCCCCCCCCCAAAGCTGGTACAGTTAGACTCTGTATTGTTTGTCTTTTGGGACAATTGCTTTAAACATGGTGGTCTCTGGGTAGAAATTTTTTAATTTCAATAGGGTACCATAACTTCTTTCAAAGTGTAATGTTGAACATCTAGACAGCATTTTGTTAAAGAAGAGTTTAATGGTTTCATGGTTGTATGAAAAGAAAGAAAGAGAGAAAGAAAGAACGAAAAAGCGAAAGAGGGAGAAAAAGAAAGAAAGAAGGAAAGAGGAAGAAAGAGAGAGAGAGAGAGAGAGAGAGAGAGAGAGAGAGAAAGAGAGAAAGAAAGAAAGAAAGAGAGAAAGAAAGAGAGAGAGAGTGAGAGAGAGAAAGAAAGAAAGAGAGAAAGAAAGAGAGAGAGAAAGAAAGAGAGAGAGAAAGAGAGAAAGAAAGAGAGAGAAAAAAAAGAGAGAAAGAAAGAGAGAGATAGTGAGAGAGAGAAAGAAAGAGAGAGAGAAAAAGAAGGGGAGAGAGAGAAAAAAAAGAAAGAAAGGGGGAGAGAGAAAGAAAGAGAGAGAAAGAAAGAAAGAAAGAGAGAGAGAAAGAAAGAAAGAAAGAAAGAGAGAGAAAGAAAGAGAGAGAAAAAGAAGGGAGAGAGAGAGAAAAAAGAAAGAAAGAAAGAAAGAGAGAGAGAGAGTGAGAGAGAGAAAGAAAGAGAGAGAGAAAAAGAAGGGGAGAGAGAGAGAAAAAAGAAAGAAAGAAAGAGAAATAAAGAGAGAGAGAAAAAAGAAAGAAAGGGGGAGAGAGAAAGAAAGAGAGAGAGAAAGAGAGAGAAAAAAAAAGAAAGAGAGAAAGAGGGAGAGAAAAAAGAAAGGGAGAGCGAGAGAGAAAGAAAGAGGTTTCAAGGTGTAATGTTGAACATCTAGACAGCATTTTATTAAAGAAGAGTTTAATGGTTCCATGGTTGTATGAAAAGAAAGAAAGAAAAAGAGAGAGAGAGACAGAAAGAGACAGAGAGAAAGAAAGAACGAAAGCAAGCAAGAAAGAAAGAGAGAGATAGATAGATAATAAGAAACAAGGGCCCATAGTTATCAAGGTCTGTCGGATCTGATCCGACAGTGCGGATCAGGTCCGACAGACCTCGCTGAATACGGCGAGCAATACGCTCGCCGTATTCAGCATTGCACCAGCAGCTCACAAGAGCTGCTGGTGCAACGCCGCCCCCTGCAAACTCGCGGCCAATGAGCCGCCAGCAGGGGGTGTCAATCAACCCGATCGTACTCGATCGGGTTGATTTCCGGCGATGTCTGTCCGCCTGCTCAGAGCAGACGGACAGGTTATGGAGCAGCCGTCTTTGTGACCACTGCTTCATAACTGAAACACGGGGCATCAAGCTCCATTCGGAGCTTGATACATATGCCCCAAGGAGTCAGGTTCAGCACTGGGTTGTAAAAGAAAAAGAAAGAATATGAGACAAAAAGGCAGAAACAAATTATCTCTGTAATAAAATGTCATTCATATGACACCCCTGACCCATCCCCTGCTACTCTACAGGGGCAGCAGTTTAACCAGTAACCCAGTAACATCATCACTTACCCAAGCAGCAGCTGAGCCCAATAAGGAGGAAGAGGAGAGTAATCTTCATGTTGGGGATAACTGGTTACAAAGTATCACAACTTCAGTTACAGATGATGCTCCCTTATAATCTTCACAGCCAAAGCCATTCATTTATAGTGTAAGATTATAGCTTCAGGGTATTGTTGTAACTTTCCTTGTTTGCTGATTGGCACAGGATGGAAGACGATTGTTACTCGGAGAAATTAATTATAAATGGTAATTAGAAACTGTAAATATTACACTTATCTATAAATTTGCTTTACAAATATTCACACCATTTATTTGCATAAAACACTGCCAGTTACACAAACATGTCCTGGAATTGTTCTAGCCACAATTAGTTTAGTTATTCATATATGACAATTAGTTTAGTTATTCATATATGACAATTAGTTTAGTTATTCATATATGACAATTAGTTTAGTTATTCATATATGACAATAATTTCAGAGGTGTCTGTTGTGTTCATGTTTAGAACCTAACATTGTAAAAGTGAAGAAAGTCATTAGAAATTAAGCAATAAGGAACCTATAGGAAGCAGAAAATATGTATAATGCTACAATGAGGCCTATCTATCAAGCTCTGAACGGAGCTTAAAGGGCCGTGTTTCTGGCGAGTCTGAAGACTCGCCAGAAACCGCAGTTATGAAGCAGCGGTCTAAAGACCGCTGCTCCATAACCCTGTCTCTGCCTGCTCTGATGAGGCCGTCAGGAATCGCCGGAATTCAACCCGATCAAATACGATCGGGTTGATTGACACCCCCCTGCTGGCGGCTGATGGCTGCGAGTCTGCAGGGGGTGGCGTTGCACCAGCAGCTGACAAGAGCTGCTGGTGCAATGCTGAATACGGAGAGTGTATTGCTCTCCACATTCAGCGAGGTCTTGCGGACCTGATCCACACTGTCGGATCAGGTCCACAAGACCTTTAATAAATTGACCTCAATGTGTGCTAGAAAATAAATATAAATTTATTTGCCCGTTTGAAGGAGCGTGATAATTAACTAGCCATTACAAGTGACTGGTTATTGGAACCGTGACCTCGCAGTAAAAATTAGCCAAAGATTAGATCTCTGGTTAATTTTCTAAAAGTGCCTCAAATGCCCTCAAAATAGATGGCATTAAAGTTTTTATTTAAAAAAATCTAGCATTTTTTAAATAAAAAATCTGCACTAGGCAGTTTTGGAGCTTTAAAGTTGGTGGGAGTGGGGTGTTAGAAAAATAACGGCACTGAAAAGTGTCTTTACATTGCGGTCTATGTGAACTGAGGATTTCTAAACCAATGCCACAAACACGTTAAGAAGGTTCTATAGACTTTTATCTCTTGTATTCATAATCTCTCTCCTTAAAGATAGACACTTAAAGATAGACTACACTACACTGCAATGTGTTATAATTTTATGTTTGCTTTAAAGTCCGTCATTGACAAACTAGGAAGACCAGCAGCTGCTAAATCCTCATTAATTGGCTTGTATCAGGTATCTCGCACAGTTGCACAATATGCCAGAGAGCTTCTACGCTGCCTCTGCTAACTGAAGACAAGGTGCTTTAAAAGCAATTTTCAGAAAGGGACTTATAGAAAAGTGTTGGTAATTGTTGTTTTGGCAAATGATTGATGCTGTTATTCATTTATACATTTCTATAGATACCCAGTGAGTAGAGAAGTAACACATAGACAAGATACCGGCTTATTTGTTCCAACTATTATTTCTATAAATAAATGGGCCATTCAGGTTCATACATGAAATATTGATTCTACCTTTGCCAATCAATCAGCCTGATGAAACAGTGTATAACTGAGAAACGCGTCGTTGTGTTTTATGTTTTGATATTAAAGTAACCAATTTTTATCAAGACCGAGTTTTATACACATTTTTTTTATGGGATTTCTTTTAATTGGTATTTTTATATACTGAGAAACCCCTGACAACTTTTTGGATCCTATCCTATCAAAGAACAAGACATTCCCGTCTGATGTATCTGATGCTGTGAAAGAGTACGCCAGACTACTCCTAAACATCTGGCCTGTGATTACAGCACTTGGCAGTGCTTCACCAAATGTGAGTTTAAGATATTTTATTATCTTTTCTTGTGTGTACAAACATATTGCGCTATGGTGGCTCTTTTCTGATTTATTCTAAGGAAGAACTGCTATCACACAAGCCGTGGTCATAGAAGGAGAGTTAGCCAATATACTCTGAATCTCTGGCCTGCCTATTTAGCACTTGACAGAGCTTGTCCAAATGTGAGTGCACCCTTTTCACTTATCATTTCATTCATTTTGAACATAATACGCTATGGGCGCCTTCTTTTTCTTTGTTTATCTATAGGTATACCATCATAGTGAGGGGCCATCTCACTCCTTGAAGAGCAGCCCGTATTTACATATTTCCACACTGTTTGGGACTTGTTCTAGACCAGAAGGAACACCAGAGACATTGTTTCAACTATTCCCAAATTCACAACAAGAAATAGTTTTTTTATTTTTGTAAACTCATATTTTATTTTAGCTTTTTTATTGATTTTAACTTATTAACCTAACCTTTAGTTCAGGTTTGAGTTTGTACATCAAATTTTGTATACAAATATTCATATATAACAATTGGCGCACCTATTCACTCTCCCCTCTATTTTGGTAGAGTTTTTTGTTTGTAACAAGATTAAAATACAAGGGGGGGGGGGATTAGCAAAATAAAATAAAAAAATATATAGCAAAATTGTTTTAATATACATAATGAAACATTTTAAATTAAAATCTCAACGTTTCTGGTGTCCCTTTATTAACCGCGTGATGATACTATATGAAATGTTCCGTACTGCCACATAATAAGGTTATATGGGAGAGTGTCAGACTAATTCTAGCATTGGGAATACCAACAACTAAATTATAGATAGATAGACTAAAACAATGATATATGACACATGTTTCTGAGGTGCTATAAGTGGAATAGAAAATGAAGGTGCTCAAGCTGGTTACAATTAATCTGCCTTTTCTGTCCCTTGTCTTTTTATTGAGTGAAGCTGCATCCAGGTGTATTTAGAAAATGCAATTTTCAGAATCCACCGGGATGCAGCGAAGGCAAACGGAGTATTACAAACAAAAAAAAAGCTGCCAGCAATAAGAATGAAAAAAACACCTAACCGCACGTAAAAAGTATTAAAAAAAAATTACCGCCCGCAATAAGTATTTAAAATAAAACCTAACCGCTCGTACAAAGTATAAAAAAAAACTAACCACCCACACGAAGTATTAAGAAAAAAAACCCAACTACCTAATAAATGTATTAATAAATGTATTAACCCCTAAATCCGCAAACCCCAACATTGTCAACTACCTAGTAGAGCTGAATGCCCTTTTAATAGTCATAGCCTTCACTACCTCTGCTGGATCCAATTTGGTCCATTTTTATTGTAATGAAAGAACACGCAACACACATCAGACCAGGTTTGGGCCCAGAAGTAGTGAAACTATATACACTAACTGGTACTCTATATTAAACCAAGGACTTGACTTACTAATAAGTCAGTCAGCTTTGTATTCTCTAACACTGAATAATGAGTATGAATATTTATCATTATAAAACCAAGGACTTGACTTACCAATAAGATGTCTCACAGTCAGTCAGCTTTGAATTCTGTAACACTGAATAATGAGTATGAGTCTTTATCATTATAAAACCAAGGACTTGACTTACCAATAAGATGTCTCACAGTCAGTCAGCTTTGTATTCTGTAACACTGAATAATGAGTATGAGTCTTTATCATTATAAAACCAAGGACTTGACTTACCAATAAGATGTCTCACAGTCAGTCAGCTTTGTATTCTGTAACACTGAATAATGAGTATGAGTCTTTATCATTATAAAACCAAGGACTTTACTTACCAATAAGATGCGGAATCTGTTGGCGCTCTACAAATAACCGATAATAATAATGAGTCTTTATCATTATAAAACCAAGGACTTGACTTACCAATAAGATGTCTCACAGTCAGTCAGCTTTGTATTCTCTAACACTGAATAATGAGTATGAGTCTTTATCATTATAAAACCAAGGACTTGACTTACCAATAAGATGTCTCACAGTCAGTCAGCTTTGTATTCTGTAACACTGACTAATGAGTATGAGTCTTTATCATTATAAAACCAAGGACTTGACTTACCAATAAGATGTCACACAGTCAGTCAGCTTAGTATTCTCTAACACTGAATAATGAGTATGAGTCTTTATCATTATAAAACCAAGGACTTGACTTACCAATAAGATGTCACACAGTCAGTCAGCTTTGTATTCTGTAACACTGAATAATGAGTATGAGTCTTTATCATTATAAAACCAAGGACTTGATTTACCAATAAGATGTCTCACAGTCAGTCAGCTTTGTATTCTGTAACACTGAATAATGAGTATGAGTCTTTATCATTATAAAACCAAGGACTTGACTTACCAATAAGATGTCTCGCAGTCAGCTTTGTATTCTCTAACACTGAATAATGAGTATGAGTCTTTATCATTATAAAACCAAGGACTTGACTTACCAATAAGATGTCTCACAGTCAGTCAGCTTTGTATTCTGTAACACTGAATAATGAGTATGAGTCTTTATCATTATAAAACCAAGGACTTTACTTACCAATAAGATGCGGAATCTGTTGGCGCTCTACAAATAACCGATAATAATAATGAGTCTTTATCATTATAAAACCAAGGACTTGACTTACCAATAAGATGTCTCACAGTCAGTCAGATTTGTATTCTCTAACACTGAATAATGAGTATGAGTCTTTATCATTATAAAACCAAGGACTTGACTTACCAATAAGATGTCTCACAGTCAGTCAGCTTTGTATTCTGTAACACTGAATAATGAGTATGAGTCTTTATCATTATAAAACCAAGGACTTGACTTACCAATAAGATGTCTCGCAGTCAGTCAGCTTTGTATTCTCTAACACTGAATAATGAGTATGAGTCTTTATCATTATAAAACCAAGGACTTGACTTACCAATAAGATGTCTCACAGTCAGTCAGCTTTGTATTCTGTAACACTGAATAATGAGTATGAGTCTTTATTATTATAAAACCAAGGACTTGACTTACCAATAAGATGCGGAATCTGTTGGCGCTCTACAAATAACCGATAATAATAATGAGTCTTTATCATTATAAAACCAAGGACTTGACTTACCAATAAGATGCGGAATCTGTTGGAGCTCTACAAATAACCGATAATAATAATGAGTCTTTATCATTATAAAACCAAGGACTTGACTTACCAATAAGATGTCTCACAGTCAGTCAGCTTTGTATCATAACACTGAATAATGAGTATGAGTCTTTATCATTATAAAACCAAGGACTTGACTTACCATAAGATGTCTCACAGTCAGTCAGCTTTGTATTCTGTAACACTGACTAATGAGTATGAGTCTTTATCATTATAAAACCAAGGACTTGACTTACCAATAAGATGTCTCACAGTCAGTCAGCTTTGTATTATGTAACACTGAATAATGAGTATGAGTCTTTATCATTATAAAACCAAGGACTTGACTTACCAATAAGATGTCACACAGTCAGTCAGCTTTGTATTCTGTAACACTGAATAATGAGTATGAGTCTTTATCATTATAAAACCAAGGACTTGACTTACCAATAAGATGTCTCACAGTCAGTCAGCTTTGTATTCTGTAACACTGAATAATGAGTATGAGTCTTTATCATTATAAAACCAAGGACTTGACTTAACAATAAGATGTCTCACAGTCAGTCAGCTTTGTATTCTGTAACACTGAATAATGAGTATGAGTCTTTTATCATTATAAAACCAAGGACTTGACTTACCAATAAGATGTCTCACAGTCAGTCAGCTTTGTATTCTGTAACACTGAATAATGAGTATGAGTCTTTATCATTATAAAACCAAGGACTTTACTTACCAATAAGATGCGGAATCTGTTGGCGCTCTACAAATAACCGATAATAATAATGAGTCTTTATCATTATAAAACCAAGGACTTGACTTACCAATAAGATGTCTCACAGTCAGTCAGATTTGTATTCTCTAACACTGAATAATGAGTATGAGTCTTTATCATTATAAAACCAAGGACTTGACTTACCAATAAGATGTCTCACAGTCAGTCAGCTTTGTATTCTGTAACACTGAATAATGAGTATGAGTCTTTATCATTATAAAACCAAGGACTTGACTTACCAATAAGATGTCTCGCAGTCAGTCAGCTTTGTATTCTCTAACACTGAATAATGAGTATGAGTCTTTATCATTATAAAACCAAGGACTTGACTTACCAATAAGATGTCTCACAGTCAGTCAGCTTTGTATTCTGTAACACTGAATAATGAGTATGAGTCTTTATTATTATAAAACCAAGGACTTGACTTACCAATAAGATGCAGAATCTGTTGGCGCTCTACAAATAACCGATAATAATAATGAGTCTTTATCATTATAAAACCAAGGACTTGACTTACCAATAAGATGCGGAATCTGTTGGAGCTCTACAAATAACCGATAATAATAATGAGTCTTTATCATTATAAAACCAAGGACTTGACTTACCAATAAGATGTCTCACAGTCAGTCAGCTTTGTATCATAACACTGAATAATGAGTATGAGTCTTTATCATTATAAAACCAAGGACTTGACTTACCATAAGATGTCTCACAGTCAGTCAGCTTTGTATTCTGTAACACTGACTAATGAGTATGAGTCTTTATCATTATAAAACCAAGGACTTGACTTACCAATAAGATGTCTCACAGTCAGTCAGCTTTGTATTATGTAACACTGAATAATGAGTATGAGTCTTTATCATTATAAAACCAAGGACTTGACTTACCAATAAGATGTCACACAGTCAGTCAGCTTTGTATTCTGTAACACTGAATAATGAGTATGAGTCTTTATCATTATAAAACCAAGGACTTGACTTACCAATAAGATGTCTCACAGTCAGTCAGCTTTGTATTCTGTAACACTGAATAATGAGTATGAGTCTTTATCATTATAAAACCAAGGACTTGACTTAACAATAAGATGTCTCACAGTCAGTCAGCTTTGTATTCTGTAACACTGAATAATGAGTATGAGTCTTTTATCATTATAAAACCAAGGACTTGACTTACCAATAAGATGTCTCACAGTCAGTCAGCTTTGTATTCTGTAACACTGAATAATGAGTATGAGTCTTTATCATTATAAAACCAAGGACTTGACTTACCAATAAGATGTCACACAGTCAGCTTTGTATTATTTAACACTGAATAATGAGTATGAGTCTTTATCATTATAAAACCAAGGACTTGACTTACCAATAAGATGTCTCACAGTCAGTCAGCCTTGTATTCTGTAACACTGAATAATGAGTATGAGTCTTTATCATTATAAAACCAAGGACTTGACTTACCAATATGATGTCACACAGTCAGTCAGCTTTGTATTCTGTAACACTGACTAATGAGTATGAGTCTTTATCATTATAAAACCAAATAAACCAGTAAATGTTATTTCATTTTGTCATTCAGTTTACTGGATCCTATAAAACAGACATGGGGACGATTTATTATAGTGCGAGTGGACATGATCCGCTGTAGTGGATCATGTCTGCCGCACATCGATAAATGCCGACAGCATACACATTAAGCATTTATCATTGCACATGCATTTCTGAAATGATTGTGCAATGCCGCCCCCCTGTACATTCGTGGTTAATCAGCCGCTAGTATGGGGTGTCAATCATCCCAATTATATCTGATCGGCTGATGCTGCCTGCCGCCTCAGTCCTACGACCGCTTCTTAACTTCCACTTCAGGTGAACCTTAGCGGAGTGGGTCGGAAGCAGCATCCGCTGCTTCATAAATCGGCCCCTTAGTCTTAACCTCATTGTGAGTTTATGGAATAAAATGTTATTCTTTATTTCTGCTAAGTATTAGGTTTACATTTCAGCCATTCTTTACAAAGTGTTTTCATTTACTAAATCAGTAATGTTGTCTTATGATGTTCTATCTAAAACAAGGAAGTCAGTTATTTCCTTATTCATTTTCCATAGTCAACATTTTATATTGTATTGTTAAAATATTATATAAACATCGTCCCATGATTAAAGGGACACTGAACCCAAATTTTTTCTTTCGTGATTCAGATAGAGCATGACATTTTAAGCAACTTTCTAATTTACTCCTATTATCAAATTTTCTTTATTCTCTTGGTATCTTTATTTGAAATGCAAGAAAGTAAGTTTAGATGCCGGCCCATTTATGGTGATCAACCTGGGTTGTTCTTGCTGATTGGTGGATAAACTCATCCACCAATAAAAAAGTGCTGTCCAGAGTTCTGAATTAAAAAAAAGCTTAAATGTCTTCTTTTTAAAATAAAGATAGCAAGAGAACAAAGAAAAATTGATAATAGGAATAAATTAGAAAGTGGCTTAAAATTGCATGCTCTTTCTGACTCACAAAAGAAAAAAATTGGGTTCAGTGTCCCTTTAATTGCTATAACATAAACACATTACATTTAACATAACTTTATCCTGATTCTATCTATCTATGTCTATCTCTGTCTATGGGGACTATTTATTATGTGTCTGTCCGACATGATCCGATCAGCAGATCATGTCCGACAGACAGCCAATCGGCAGCAGAGGGGTGTCAATCAACCCGATCGTATTCGATCAGGTTGAATTGCGGTGAAACCACTGCTTCCTAACTGGTGTTTCTGGCGAGCCTTCAGGAGCCTTCAGAAACACGGGCCCTCAAGCTCTATATTAAGCTTGATAGATTGGCCCCTATATGTATTTCTGTCTATCTGTCTTATAATGAGCTTATATATGGCCAGGTTACAAGTGGAGCAGTATTTAACGTTCCCGCGTGCACGCTATTTCCGCTAGAAGTAAGCTTTTTGCGTGCGTCAGGTAGTGTGTATATAACAATTTAAAAGTAAAAAGTTATTGGCAAGTGTAAAAGCCAGAATATGACGTGTTAACGTATTCCCCTATAGAAATCACCCTACTTGTGTGCAAATATAATTGCATATGCACTAGTGAGCTAACCCGACATGAAAATATTAATATTTCACATTCCAATGTTCTTTACATAGAAGAATATGTTCTATTCATTCATAAATTCATATTTCTACATGCTGTATATATGATGGTATCTTGGTGCAATATCTCTCTCTCCTTTAAACCCCTGACTAGTAAACCATATAGATATGTCCACCCCTGTATGTATATACAGTATATATGATTATATATATATACATGTGCTTTTACATGTTTTCATCTACTTAAAGGGAGATCTAAGCAATATTTAACTTTCACGATTCAGCTAGGGCTTGCAATTTTAAATAACTTTACAATTTACTTTTATCATCAAATCTGCTTTGCTCTCTTGGTATTCTTTGTGGAACCTAGGTAGACTCATATGCTAATTTTGAAGCTGTTGGACTGCCTCTTATCTTAGTGCATTTTGACAGTTTTTCACAGTTATACAGTGCTAGTTCATGTGTTTCATATATATAACATTGTGCTCATTCCTGTGGAGTTACTTATGAGTCAACACTGATTAGCTAAAATGCAAGTCTGTCAGAAGAACTGAAATAAGGGGCAGTCTGCAGAGGCTTAGATACAAGGTAATGACAGAGGTAAAAAGTATATTATTATAACAGTGTAAGGTATGCAAAACTAGGGAATGGGTAATAAAGGGATTATCTATATAACAATAATATTTTAGTGTAGACTGTCCCTTTAACTGCAAAGTGCTCCAATGCACTTATATATATATATATATATATACACTGTGTGCAGAATTATTAGGCAAATGAGTATTTTGACCACATCATCCTCTTTATGCATGTTGTCTTACTCCAAGCTGTATAGGCTCGAAAGCCTACTACCAATTAAGCATATTAGGTGATGTGCATCTCTGTAATGAGAAGGGGTGTGGTCTAATGACATCAACACCCTATATCAGGTGTGCATAATTATTAGGCAACTTCCTTTCCTTTGGCAAAATGGGTCAAAAGAAGGACTTGACAGGCTCAGAAAAGTCAAAAATAGTGAGATATCTTGCAGAGGGATGCAGCACTCTTAAAATTGCAAAGCTTCTGAAGCGTGATCATCGAACAATCAAGCGTTTCATTCAAAATAGTCAACAGGGTCACAAGAAGCATGTGGAAAAACCAAGGCGCAAAATAACTGCCCATGCACTGAGAAAAGTCAAGTGTGCAGCTGCCAAGATGCCACTTGCCACCAGTTTGGCCATATTTCAGAGCTGCAACATCACTGGAGTGCCCAAAAGCACAAGTTGTGCAATACTCAGAGACATGGCCAAGGTAAGAAAGGCTGAAAGACGACCACCACTGAACAAGACACACAAGCTGAAACGTCAAGACTGGGCCAAGAAATATCTCAAGACTGATTTTTCTAAGGTTTTATGGACTGATGAAATGAGAGTTAGTCTTGATGGGCCAGATGGATGGGCCCGTGGCTGGATTGGTAAAGGGCAGAGAGCTCCAGTCCGACTCAGACACAAGCAAGGTGGAGGTGGAGTACTGGTTTGGGCTGGTATCATCAAAGATGAGCTTGTGGGGCCTTTTCGGGTTGAGGATGGAGTCAAGCTCAACTCCCAGTCCTACTGCCAGTTTCTGGAAGACACCTTCTTCAAGCAGTGGTACAGGAAGAAGTCTGCATCCTTCAAGAAAAACATGATTTTCATGCAGGACAATGCTCCATCACACGCGTCCAAGTACTCCACAGCGTGGCTGGCAAGAAAGGGTATAAAAGAAGAAAATCTAATGACATGGCCTCCTTGTTCACCTGATCTGAACCCCATTGAGAACCTGTGGTCCATCATCAAATGTGAGATTTACAAGGAGGGAAAACAGTACACCTCTCTGAACAGTGTCTGGGAGGCTGTGGTTGCTGCTGCACGCAATGTTGATGGTGAACAGATCAAAACACTGACAGAATCCATGGATGGCAGGCTTTTGAGTGTCCTTGCAAAGAAAGGTGGCTATATTGGTCACTGATTTGTTTTTGTTTTGTTTTTGAATGTCAGAAATGTATATTTGTGAATGATGAGATGTTATATTGGTTTCACTGGTAAAAATAAATAATTGAAATGGGTATATATTTGTTTTTTGTTAAGTTGCCTAATAATTATGCACAGTAATAGTCACCTGCACACACAGATATCCCCCTAAAATAGCTATAACTAAAAACAAACTAAAAACTACTTCCAAAACTATTCAGCTTTGATATTTATGAGTTTTTTGGGTTCATTGAGAACATGGTTGTTGTTCAATAATAAAATTAATCCTCAAAAATACAACTTGATAATACAACTAATAATTCTGCACTCCCTGTATGTGTACATATGTATTATGTGTTTATATGTGTATATATGTCTTTAAATACATATATACACAGATGAATACATAAATAAATATATATATGTCATATAAACACACACATATATATTTAGACATGTATATGTATGTTTCTTTAGGTAAAGCCCTTTGCCTGCCTTATCTTAGAGCCCTTATAACATTTTTGTGCAATATTAATTAAAAAATAATGTTTAATAGAAGGTGTTATTATAAGTGTAACTGTACTTTTAAATGTATTTTTGTTGTGTTTTGTGACACTTTTTTACGATAAACCTGATATCGCTCGGGCATAACTGTTAGTGCTCCACTCGTTATCTGGGCCATAATGTATAAAAAGGGAAAACCCTACGTCAGAAAAAATAACAAGAATGTGAAATGAGCGAAGGACGTGAAATGATCAGAAATTATGTTGAGTGATTTCTTCGGAAAGTTTGATTAAGAAGCCTAATCTTGATCATTTTCCTGAGTTACTTAGAGGTATATGGCAAGCACTGATGTGGTCTGAGGCACGTGGCCTCTTTTCTATACAATGTAGGTTTTATTGCTGCTATTGACTGAAGTTGTTTTGTAGGTCCAGAGAAAATACCTTGCAGATACTGGGGCCACTTTACTACAAGACCCAGTAGATACTAGAGCATGTTATTACATGAGTAGTAAATATGTTTTCCTTTATTCATGGCTGATATGTGGCCATGTTTCCTCGTTCCTGTAATTATTGGAACCACTGTGTTTTTTTGTTTTTTACAGTACGTAGAGACGATACCTTTTACTCTGAAATAAATATGTATCAATTGTTGTAATTGAGTCAAATGAAGCAAACACACTTTTCACATCATTATGTAGCATTAATTGGATTATCCTGTATGTTATCTATTATATATTTATTATTGGCTGTGCAGCAGACAGGGCTGCCACTAGACATTTTGGGGCCCCTGACTTAACCATTGATCAGCCCCCCAAGACATGTGCAATTTTTGATCAAGTGACAAATGTATATGCACTTTATTCTTAAGTGTAGTCAAACTTGGAAATGTTGTAAAGGTAGTAACACACAAACACAGAAACACACAGACACACTCATACACTGAAACACACACTCACACATAAGGACTCACATATTGACACTCTAGCAGACACGCAAAGAAACACACACAGACACCAAAACAGACACTCAGCACTTGTTTACATTGACCTGACAAGTAATGAGGTAGGCTACAGTTTTGTCAAAAAAGGAGATTTACAAAACAAAATATGGAGTTCTGATTATCTTTTTGTCATGGAAGATGCCAACTAAATGATGACAACAGCATGCAGTGGCTGAAAGGAAGGGCCCTGAACTGCCTAAACAATAATTTAAAGGTTAAATGGTGGATTGGTGACTTCTGAAATGGTCTCATTAGTCTCTGTCTGTAGAAAGATGTGAATAATCAGTAGTAAGGTCAAAATGTCCTAAAAAGGAACAGACAATTGACACACACACACACACACAAACTCAAACACAAACTTGCACATACATCCAAGGAAACACTGAGAGAGACAGCCTCAGAAAACCCACAAAGACATATACACACACACAGAGACACCCACAGAAAAAACACACAAAGAAATACACACACACACACTCACTGAGACATCCACAGAAAACACACCAAGACATACACACACTCTCACAGAGACACCCATGGAAAATGCACCAACATACACACACCCTCACAGAGACACCCGCAGAAAACACAGACATACGCACACACCCTCACAGAGACATCCAAAGAAAACACAGACATACATACATAAACACACCCACCCTCACAGAGGCATCCAGAGAAAATACACAAAGCCATACATACACACACCATCACAGAGACACCCATAGAAAAAGCACAAAGACATACGCACACACCCTCACAGACATCCACAGAAAATGCACAAAGACCTACACCCCCCCCTCACAGAGAGACCCACAGAAAAAAAAACATACACACTCATAGAGACACAAACAAAAGCACAAAGACATAAACACAGACACCTACAGAAACACTCACAGGAGGTAACATTTCTGCACATTGCATCCCCTAAATCAACAGTGTGTGACATGCATGATAAAAAAATTGCAGAAATTAAGAGGTCACTTTTTAAAGAATCATATTTTTAAATGTGCAAACAAAAAAAATTATGTTCATTCAAAATTGTACATTAATGATCTGGGTAGATGGCTAGATGAAGATAAGTACTTTTGAAAGGTTGACATATGTTTCCCCCCCCCATTTTCCCCAACGAAAAGCGCCACTTCAAATATGGTGTACAAATGTTCCCATCTGTCAGCTGTACTTATGGATTTTGAAAATGCTGTACTCTATATGGTCTTGGTGGAACCATAAGCTGTGGTACTCAGTTTCATACCATTAGATCTGGTTAAATGCAGGATTTAGACTTGTTTGTATGTATTTCAAAATTATGTCAGCTGTTAACCTGTCTCATTTCAAACACTGAGCAATCTTAGTCTGAGAGTATACCATTTTATGCAGATGTAAAAATCTGGAAAGTCCTTGCATAAAGGGTCAGTAAACTGGAATGTAATTTATATATATATATATATATATATATATATATATATATATTAATATAAAAAAAACACATATCTGCCAAAAGGGCACCTACCATTTGTGTACTGAGGAGGAAACATTTCTGCATTGCTTTAAATATAGAATTTCTACAGCATTGTCAAATAATCATAAATACATTGCTGCATATTGCTAAAAAAATGTGTTTTTATGGACCCCTGGCCCCACCATACAACTATTACCACACTGAAGTTACAATCCGAAATTGCACAGATACATAAAAAACATTTACTAAGTAAGTCCTACCGCCTCTGCAAATGAAAGTGATCTGCCATCTGACTCAGGCACACACTGTACAAACTTAAGTGCCAAGTCTGTCTCACACTGTAATAACATTTCCTACGCTCAATAGCCCTCTGCTGTACTAGAGGGTGGCTGCTAAAAAATTTAAAAAATAAATATATATTTTTTTTAAATAATAGTTGTTCTTGCCTCATGGGGCCCCGTGGCCCACTGGGCCCCTGACAGGAGTCACCCCTGTCACCCCCTGATGGCGGCCCTGGCAGCAGATTTAATTTGAGGCTTAATTAAAATATTTTTATTTCTATTTACTCCATGAAATTTTACTTTTTTTTTTTTTTTTTTTTTATTATTTTTATTGAAAATTTCAGTTTTACAACAAATGGCAAACAAAATTAAGGCACAAAATTTTCTACATGCGACAAACCATTATACAGAGTATTTGCCTAGAAAACATATAAGAGGTATTTTCTGTTATTCATAGAGGCTACTCATGTTGATAAACAATGATTTCTGCAATACTCTTATTTAGGTACGATAATCTATAAAGTCCAAAATCATAAGATTGACCACATTACAATTTCTATATGGGTCCTTCCTTCTAAATCCAGAGGTCCAGTATTTAACATTTGTGCATAAGTGGTAAATAATAAGTAATATGTGTCTTTTGTTTGACAAGTGCAACAGAAGTGAATTATACTAGAAAATAAGGGTATGTAAATAGTTTAAGAAACAGAGGGGGAGATGGAGGTCAGGAAAGGAGGGAAACTAAGAGAGTGGGATGGGGGAGAGATAGGGCAGAAGAGGGAAAAGAGAGAGGAGAGAAAAAAAAAAAACAGGAGAGGATGGAGGGGAGAGGTAAAAGGGTGTCTTGAGCAATTATGAGGCAAGTGGAAGTTATCGCTATTAGAGGACAGGGCAATGGCAGGGGATTGGGCTTACAACATGCTGGTCTCTCTAAATAGGGTTTGTTTCGAGTGTTGCCTCGGGTCCGGTCCCTAGAATCAGTTATATGTTTGGGGAAGAGGCTTCATTCTTGCCCCCCCTGTTGACTATCGTGTCTCTTGTGAGGTCTGTTGTGTCCAGGTCTGCTGTGTGTGTGGTGCGTGGGTGTCTATATTGGTCCCAAGCTTCCCTCATGAGGCTATGTATTTCCAATTTATCTATTGTCATGTAATGGTATTTCTCCAAAGAGAGGAGGTCCTCTATCTGGTTATGCCAGTCAGATATTGTTGGAGGAGTTGCCGATCTCCATCCCAGTGGGACTAGTTTTTTGGCTCCATTTATCATTAGCATCAAGAGAGATTTTAAAACTTTGTTTTGTATTTTTGGAATGTACAAAAACAACAGTGTGCTCATCTTCGGGGCCAGAATCATTCCTATTATTTTTGACATTGTTGCAAAAGTCCCCTCCCAAAAGGGAGCTATGATTGGACATGTCCACCAGATATGGTACATCATCCCTTCTTGCCCACAACCCCTCCAGCAAGTTGTAGGAATATGTGGGTTAGACCTATGCAATCGAGTAGGGGTAAGATACCACCTACTAAGTAGTTTGAAGTGCATTTCCTGTATTACAGCGGAGGATGATGTCTTAGTCGCTATTTGGAATGCTCTCCTCCATTCCAGAGGAGGTGTGTCTAAGCCCATCTCCCTATCCCATGCTTTTGTGTAAGAAGGTAGTGCTTCCTCGTCCGGTACCAACAGTAATTTGTATATTAGGGATATTGTGTGTCGGGGGGTGCCTGCTGTGCACACAGTTGTTCAAAAGGGGTTAGATCTCTATTCATGTCGCTCTTGTGTTTGTGTGTTGTGACAAAGTGCTTGACTTGTGATCGTGAGAACCATGTTGAAAAGAGGGTCTCGTCCCATTTCTGCAGTGTTGTCAATGGTACTATGTCACCTGCCTCTAGTGCAAAACACAAGGCTCCCTCCCTCATGCTGTATGGAAGTCTATTGGCCAGTCTGGCATGAGCCAGTGGTATCGCTGGGTGCTCCCTAATGGGGGACCGGGGTAAGTGGTGAGTATCTTGTAGAGATGTGTCGGGATGTGGTGATTACTCTGTCCCATACTCGTAGTGTTTCATTGACTATGGGGTAGTGTTTCAATGTGACTGGTCTATGGCGTGGCTCCAACCATGCCAATGTTGCTGTGTTTACTTTGTTGAATATTTGATTATCTAAAAGCACCCAAGCTTTTTGTGCGGAATTATGGCTCCAATCTACAATATGTTGTAAAAAGATCGCTCTGCGGTATAGTTGGAGATTTTGGAGGCCTACTCCACCCCGGTGTTTTGGTAAATGTAAAGTCTGTTTATTTATTCTACTCCGCTTCCCCTTCCAGATATAACTGTCTATGATATTTTGCAGTGCGGTCAGGTAAGAGGTGGGTAGTGGCTCGGGTAGAGCCTGTAAGAGGTATAATACCCGTGGAAGGATATTCATCTTAATTATGCTCATTCTCCCCAACCAGGATATGGGTTTATTACACCAGGACTGTAGGTCTCGTGTTATCTCTGTTTTAAGCGTCTGAAAATTGAATTGGAGAAGGTCATTGTCATTACTTGTAAGATTAATCCCCAAGTATTTCATTTTTTTCCTGTCTATGCTGATGTGGAGTGTTGTCTCTAACTGCGAAACAACCGAAGAAGGGGATGTGATATTTAGAAGCTCCAACTTGGTGATGTTAAGATGAAAGTTTGAGACCTTGCCGTAATTTGATAGTTTGGTTAATATGTCTGGGAGTGTGGTCTCTACTTTGGTCATGACAAACAGAATGTCATCAGTGTACATTATCATTTTATGTTCCCTATCTCCTATTGTAATACCTGATATGGAGTGTGCTGATCTTATTTTCACCGCTAGGGTCTCTATGGATAGTACAAATAGTAGAGGGGATACTCCATGACATTTTATCAGAGAAGAGGGTGAGATAGGGTAGGTAAAATACTTATTAAACGCTGATAACATTATGGTTGCTTGAGGGACCTGTTCTAGGTTGTCCATGTTCTAGATCCTATAATAAAATGATTTGTTTGCATTTATATAAAACAGTTTAGACATTATCCAGGCAGATAGGAAGATTTGTTCATTATGGCCATTTCACCCTCCTATTTACATTTGTATTTACAGAAACGAATTGCCATTTATTACATATCGTAAGGCAGACCAGAGGTTTGGCACATATGTAGGACAGGACAGGAGATCCTCATGAGACTCAACCCTCAACCTACATATCAATCAATGTTGTCAATACTGATCACCTGAGCTTGGTTTGTCCCTTTAAGCTTAATTATAATCTAGTATCAAAGACAGCCTAGAGGACAAGAGAAACTTGATTTCATCCTAAATCTTTTCCCAGTGCTTTTTCTATCTTTTTCCATTCTTAAAGATCTACAAGATTTTCTACAGATAATGTTGCAACCCTCTATGACTTTATCAAGAAAAAAAAATGATGTTAGGTTTCCTGATCTATGATCTGGTTATTGTTTGTTTCAGTGAATTAGCATTGATCTTGGAATGAAAATGGCCCTGCCAGCAATGTGGAAAGAGTGAGCAAAAGTGAACAGGAAAATCTAGGTAATTATTCAGATTATTCATTATATCTGTTAGAAAATGATAGAATATCTTAAACTTCACTGTATTGTTAAAAGGGAACGTATTCACCAAATCTCATATAACTGCATGTAATAGACACTACTATAAAGAAGAAGATGCACAGATACTGATCTAAAAATCCAGGATAAAACCTTTTAAAAACTTACTTAGAAGCTCCCAGTTTAGCACTACTGATGAGGTTAGGCTGGGACACCCAGTGAAAGGGTCTGGGAAAGCAAGAAGAGCAGACACTCCCTCCATGCCCCCTCCCATGCATATGAAAAGTTACACAACCAGGAGTCTGAATACATCAGTATACATCTAAGACTTTGGGGCTTGGTTAGGAGTCTGAAAATCAGCACAATGTTATTTAAAAATAAGCAAAACTATAGATTGTTACAAAAACACTCCCAGATGGGCTATATAAATGGATCATCTACAAAACATTTATGCAAAGAAAAATCTAGTGTACAATGTCCCTTTAACTAATGGAGTGATTTTATTGATTTATCTTTTTCATAAGGTCTAGTGAGCTCTCTCTGAGGGACATTCAGTTTATCATTTACACATATTATAAATATCTACAATTAAGCATATATTTGAAATATATCTGTATGAAGTGTTTGTTAACAAAAATGTGCATTTATGTTAAGTTCTTTGTTAACAGAAGTATGAAACGGTATAATTTAGTGCTGCTCTAATCTTGGAACTGGAAGAGGATATATAGATTAAATAAACATACAATAAATAATTATGCCATTGTGTACATCAACCGATAGGAACATTGTTTTCTAGATAATGAGTGACTGATATTGCAGCTGGAGTGAGATTTATGGATCTATAAACAAAACCAGAATTAAAAGGGTGGTTTATAGTTAGAGTAATATATATATTTATGGCTGATCCTTAAGATGGCTGTTTTCAAAGGAAAATATACGTTAGTGTTTTTATATCAATTGTATTCAGAATTGTATTGCTCTTTGTATTCAGAAGCACTTTGTATTAGGTTTAACCGAGATAGTGAAGAGTAAAATTATTGTTCATGCAAAGAAGAATACAGAAAGGGTTAATTGACTTTAATTCACTGATAGAAGTTTTAGGCAGATGACATGAAAATGTTTCTCTGACATAGACCATTTTCCGCCTGCAGTTTATTGGCCACTATTTGTTCCATATTGCTGGGCATCAAACTCTGCAGAAGGAAATAGAAGGAGATGTTCTGTAGGCCGTAGTCACCAGCAGCCATAGGAGCCCATTTTTTAAACACTGCACGGACAATGTTCCCATTCAGGAACCCCAAGCATTGCAGCAAAGTGCAATTTCTTCTTAATTTCCTGGGGCTGATAACGCTGGCACTTAATGTAAAATATCCATAATTATATATTTATTCCCGCACTCCTAATAATGTAAAAATATCAACAAACTGGTAAAAAAAACCATAAGCATCCACATGACACTTATTTTTCTCAATAAACACCTATAGATTGGGTTTACCCAACCGTAAAAACAATCAGAGGCGAGATAAGTTGTAAATATACAGCACACATATACATTAGATATAACTTAAAAGGGTTATAAAATAATATTTGTACCAATTTCTTGGTTTGTATATTAAAGCATTTTGCTGCCAATATACCAGTGTAAAATTATAACTTGTTCCAGAAACTGTCTATTAAGGGTAAATACCCTGCGATTCATAAGCAATCTCTCTGCACTAACTAAGGGTTAACACACACCAAATATGATTTCTCCTCAGCGGCATCACTAGGGTTGGTGTCACCCGGTGCAGTAAGTTATGGTGTCACCCCCCCCCCCCCCCCCCCCCAGTAACACAGGCACACACACATACAAACACTCAAACACACACACACTCAGACACACATAAAAACCCACTCAGATGCACACACAAACACTCGGAAACACACTCAGACAAACACACAAAAACACACACAACAAAACACTTAGGCACACACACACACAAAAACACTCAGGCACACACACAAAAACACTCAGACACACACAAACACTTAGACACACACACACACATAAACACTCAGGCACACACACAAAAACACTCAGACACACACACACATACAAAATATGTAAACTGCACTGCATTAATTATAAAGCTCATGCCTAGAGCTGCTCCCTGGCTCAGCAGAGCATAAAATGAAAGATAAACAGTGCACTCTAAAAATAAATCACTAAAGAAAAGGTTTAGGCGCACAAACTATGAAAATTCTGCTCTCTGACTCTGTTCTAAGTCTGTCAGTGCATAGCCCCGGGCTGCATGCCTACCGCTTCTTATGGCCAATCACCTCTGCACTCTGCCCACCCCCAGACCCCCGCCCGCACTCCCCTCCTACCTCTTTAGTGTGCACTTAGTGTACCGTAACCGTACCGGTCTGGTGGGCATACGTGGCTCCTTCACTTTAGAGACAGTGTAAGACAGTCATGAGGTCAGGTGCCAGGCATCCCCCTCACGATTTTCTGGTTCCCATTTAGAGAGACAGCACAGCAGTGAGTGACTCCTCTGCTCCACACGTCACTGAGCAGTGAGCACAGATAGGCAGGCAGGTTTAGGCTAGCAGCGCAACTTTGCAAGCCCGACGGCACGCCCACAACATTCATAGTGCAATTGGACAGGGGAGGAGCAAAGTACAAACAAGCAAAAGCAGCCGGGAAAACTATTTGTGGAAATTGTGGCGCGGGCTCAAGGGTAAAAAAAAATGAAGTGTGTCTACAACTTCCCTAGTCCCACTTGTAATGTAATGTCCTTACATAGCAAACATTAACCCTTTATATGAATGATGCACTTGCAACTTCTAAATGTAAACTGGCACTTTATTTACTGGATTAAATAACAAGGTTCTCCTGTAGATTTGCACACAGTAATATGGATAGATACACATATATAGTCCTTTATAATGAATGGCTGCTGCACTCCTTGTATTAGCAGTCCTGTACACTGTGTATGCAGCACTATAGTAATCCAGGGAAACTTATAACTGTATAACTGTTAACTGTATAACTGCAATATAACTTATAATGTGTAAGTGACAGTTCTTACTCTTCCCGACTGGCTGATGCTGTATCCTCTGCAGTTATCTGTAGCTGACATTACACTTATTACTATTATTAGCAGCCCTTGTCTGATCCTGAAGTTCAGTCCTTGTACTCTATAACTGTATCACAAACTGTCACAAGATGGCTTCTCTGAACTGTTCTGATTCTAAGCACAGCCCACTTGATGACATCATCTTTGTATGGAAGCCTCAATGTGCCATCTAACCAAACCAGGAAGTAAGCACAACACTACATCTCCTTTCCTACTTATTTTTTTTTTTTATAAACTTAACTGCACAACAACAACTGTAAGATAAATCAGTCTTCTCCAGCATCCTCTTGTATTTTTGAAGTGAAAGCTGCTTCTTGTTTCTTATGTTGACGAAAGTTTCTCTGATATGTTGCATGTTGTCTCCGGTGAGTGTCTCTGAGATTCACTTCAGGAGAACAACGAACAACAGGTGTTCGTTGCCTGGGAGTACGAGCATGACTATTGTGGTCCTGGATAGAATTTCCTGACTCATCATTACAAGGTTCTTCTATTGAGGCTGGTATTTCTGAGTCATCTTCTGTAGTTGAGTCAGAGCCTGTGTTTGGATCATGCCAAACACCACCCCAGATATCAAAGTCATTGTCTGATTGCATTTTTATGTGATGGTCCTCACCAGCCTGTTCTCTCCTCTCTAGCCATGGTCGTAGTTGGTTCACATGGCGGCGACACACACCTGATTGAGTGGTTATCACATACATCTTTGGGCCCTCAACCTGGGCAACAACACCTGGTGCCCATTTTTCCTCTGTATGGTACACCCTATACCAAACCAAGTCTCCTTCTGTATAGGTCCATGAAGGTTTTCCCACTCTCATTTTATCTTGCATGATGCAGACTGTTTCTGCTACTGTAACACACACTAACTTTAAGTTAGATTTTGTAGAATAAATATATGCAAAACAGTTATTATAGCAGACCATATAAATAAAGGTTGTGTCTCACATAATCTATAGTGGGTATTTTATCTGGAAATACACACATATAAACTGAGTGAGTGGAGTTTAATATGAGAGTTAAAACTGTTGTGGCCAATAAGTGAGTTAGATTGTGGTTCTCACTAAAAAGTTGTAATTGAATGAAATAACAGTTTTAACTCTGAAGGTTTAGGACTGCATAGCAAAAATATGATAAAAGGAAAAATATGGGTTTGTAGCAAACAATAAATATGAGGCAAAAATTACAAAAGAGATAATGTCCAGAAAACAAAAGAAAAAGTAACGTTTTTTGTGAAAAAATGTAAAAGTGACAAAATGGTTTTATGACAAAAATATATAAGATGATATGTCCAGCAATGACTCACCTCCAGAGGGAGAAAAAGTAGCAATGGTGGTTCAGTGATTGTTTTTAAGGCAAACCGCTGAAGTAGTTTGAGGGGAGAGCAGCTTACAGAGCTGCAGCGTCCTGTTCTGTGTAAACCGGAAGTGAAGGTCCGTGAAACCGGAAGTGGATAGATGACACGCAAACAGCGTGTGTTCAGTAGCACAGAGGGAAGTCAGAGTCCTCAGTGAGAGCGGCTGTGCAGGGAAGCATGCAACTTCAACACCAAGCAAGGTATTGAATGTTGCAGGCTCCTTTATAGCCAGGACTCAGTTAGGGATATATCTTTTAAAGAGACAGGCATTTGGTATTATGACAGGGTACCCCCTTTAAGGAACCACTCCGTGGTTCATGGTTTCGGTCTAGATGGATGTCGACGGTGAAACAGAGACACTAGTCTTGGGGCTGAGAGATTAACTGAGGGCTCCCAGGAATCCTCCTCATGGGGATAGCCCTTCCAGTGGATCAGATACTGGAGTCTACCGGATACTTTACGAGAGTCCAGGATGTTTTCAACCTCATACTCCACTTCAGGAGCTAGAGGGGGTTCATCCACAGAAGATGGTGAATGATTTCTGAGTGCCTGATATGGCTTGAGAAGCGAAACATGAAAGGTTGGGTGGATACGATAATGTGAAGGCAGAAACAAGGTCACAGCGTTGTCATTGATAACCTTGGTTACAGGGAAAGGTCCAATAAATAGTTTGTTGAACTTGCGGCTAGGCACAGTGAGACGAAGGTTTCTTGTGGATAGCCATACCAAGTCACCAGGTTTATAGATAGGGGACGCTCTATGTCGGAGGTCATAATAATGTTTATGACGTGCTTGAGCCTTTTTTATGTTTTCTGAAAGTAATGTAAAGGATTCTGAGATGGAGTTAGTGAAATCATTTATTATAGGACAATCACTTTCCCTTTCGAGGGGTAAGCAGAATGACGGATGAAATCCGTAATTGGCATGGAAAGGAGTGTCTTTGATTGAAGTGTGATATGTGTTGTTATGTGCAAATTCAGCGATAGGGAGCAACTCATTCCAGTTATCCTGTTGTTGTGTGGAGAAACAACGGATATATTCCTCCAACCACTGATTGGTACGCTCCGTCTGCCCGTTGGTCTGGGGGTGAAAAGCAGATGATAACCTTTGATCAATCTCAAGGGTTTTACATAGCTGTTTCCAAAGGCGCGAGGTGAATTGTGTCCCTCTGTCTGTTGTGATAGAAGAGGGTACTCCATGTAATTTGATTACATTTTTTAGCAACAACGTCACTGTTTCCATACTGGTGGGCAGTTTATGGAAAGGGACAAAATGAGACATTTTTGTCAATAGATCAACCACTACCATAATTGTTTTGTTACCACCGGATTTGGGAAGTTCAACTATAAAATCTATGGCTATCTCACTCCATGGTCTTTTGGGTATAGGAAGAGAAAGGAGATAACCTGGGGGGTGTCTTCTATCTTTTTTACATGTGGTACATGTCTTACAGGTAGAGATGTGTTTTTGTACATCACAAATCATTCTGGGCCACCAGTACAATCGCTTTAGCAATCTGTGAGTCTTGTTAACTCCTGGGTGTCCAGAGAATTTGGAATCATGTACCTGTTCAAGTATAAATGATCTCATGTTTGGAGGGATATATGTCTTACCTTGATAACAAAGTAACCCATCAGATTTAGGAGTTAGATTATATGTATCCTTTGTTGTATCGATGTCTTGTTCACTTTTTAATTTAACTGTGAAATCTATGATACCACCTAAAATAAAGTTAGGGGGAATAATAGTACCTGTGTGAGGAACCTGATGGGGTTTTGGAGGCAGCCTGGATAGGATGTCTGCTTTTGTGTTCAGGGAAGCCGTCCTATAGGTGATAATGTAGTTGAACCTTGAAAAGAATAAACTCCATCTGACCTGTCTAGATGTGAGTGTTCGATTGGTTTTGAGAAACTGTAGGTTTCTATGATCGGTATAGATAATAATAGGTTCAGCGGATCCCTCTAATAAATGTCTCCAATTAACTAGGGCACTTTTCATGGCGAGAAGTTCTTTTTCCCCTACATGATAGTTTAGTTCAGAAGATGTGAGGACACGGGAGTAATATGCTATTGGATGTAATTTATTGGTGGTTTTGGATTTTTGGGAAAGTACAGCCCCAATAGCATGTTCAGATGCATCTACTTCAAGTGTATACTGAGAGAGTGGGTCAGGATAAGCAAGAATAGGAGCTGTAGTAAACGCATGTTTTAAATAATTAAAGGCATCATTAGCTGAGGGGGACCACACAAAAGGTATATGATCTTTAGTAAGATTAGTGAGGGGTTTAGCAATGTGAGAGAACCCTTTAATAAACTTTCGATAGAAATTTGAAAACCCTAGAAATTTCTGGACATTCTTTTTATTACGTGGTATGGGCCAATCAATTATTGCTTGAACCTTTGAATTTTCCATCTGAATCCCTTTTGATGAGATATGGTACCCCAGAAATGTGATATCATTACTATGAAATATACATTTCTCAGCTTTCACGTAAACTTTATGTGCTTGTAAACGTGCCAAGACTGTTCTTACGTGTTTTATGTGTTCTGTCAGATTGTTAGAAAAGATTAATATATCATCAAGATATATTACCAGGAAGGTGTCCAATATATCTCTGAATATGTCATTAATATAACGTTGAAACGTTGCAGGGGCATTACATAGCCCAAATGGCATTACCGTGTACTCAAAGAGTCCGTACCTCGTACGGAACGCCGTCAGCCACTCATCACCTGAACGCATACGAATGAGGTTGTAAGCACCTCTGA
Source organism: Bombina bombina (assembly GCF_027579735.1). NCBI lineage: Eukaryota > Metazoa > Chordata > Amphibia > Anura > Bombinatoridae > Bombina > Bombina bombina. Next base: position 28,098,200 of record NC_069504.1, read on the forward strand.
GGTTGAGTTTAGTGAAAATGGATGACCCATTTAATCTTTCTATAAGTTCAGGGATGAGCGGCAGAGGATAACGGTCTTTCACAGTACGTTTATTGAGCTCACGGTAATCCACAATCGGCCTGATGGTTTTGTCTTTGTTAGTCACAAAGAAAATGCCCGCACCTGCAGGAGAGGTGGAAGGTCTTATGAATCCTTTTCTAAGGTTTTCATTTATGTATTCTTTGAGTCTTACTAATTCAGTTTGGGATAGAGGGAAGATGTGCCCATATGGGATGTCAGACCCTGGTATAAGTTCTATGGGGCAATCATACTCTCTATGGGGTGGTAGAGATTCTGCTTCTACTTTATCAAATACTAATGAGAAGTCATGATACTGATGTGGTATTAACCCTTCATCTTGGTTTAGGTGGAGTATAGAGTGAGAAAGTAGACAAGTATTTTTGCAATAGGATGAGTTAAATTCTATTGTATTTTGTTTCCAATGAATCATTGGTTGGTGTTGTCTTAACCAGTGCAGCCCGAGTATGACCGGGAACATTGGAGAGGTGATGATATCAAAAGAGATGTACTCTTGGTGGTTATTGTGAATGTTAACAAGTATGGGAATCGTTTGGTGTGTGATTGGACCTGTGGATAAACAATTACCATCAATCAAACGTACTGCAACTGGATTTTCTTTCACAACAAACGGTATATTTTTATTTTTTACTATAGAGGAATCAATGTAATTGGCATAAGCACCAGAGTCCACAACGGCTTCAAGGTTTAGTCGCTGTCTTTCCCACTGTAACGAGATGGGAACTAGTAAATAAGTTGGTTTATGAGTAGAAAGTGTAAAATTGTGAAGAGTACAAACTGACTCACCAGATTTCTGTCTCTTCAGAGATGGGCAGTCCGTGACTGAATGGTCCTTGGAGGCACAATACATGCAGAGAGCATGTTCCTTGCGATGAGACTTTTCCTCTGGGGTTAGCGGTCCTTTAATGAACCCAATATCCATGGCCTCTGCATTACCCCTTGGGCTATATGTCACAGGACGTGAAGGATGATATCTAGTTACAGTGTCATGTGTTTGTTTTTCTAATCTCCTCTCTCTGAATCTCCTATCAATCTTAATAGTAAGGGCCATTAATGCCTCTAAAGAATCTGGAAGATCAATTCTAACTAATTGATCTTTTATGGGGTCTGATAGACCTAATCTAAATTGATTAATTAATGAGATTTGATTCCATTGCATGTCTCTTTGCCAGATCTTGAACTCAGATATGTAGTCTTCCACATATCTTTTATTCTGCTTTAGACTACGTAATGTATTTTCTGCTGTCAGTTGTTTATGAGGGTCTTCATACAGATCAGACATTGCTCTAAAAAATTCATCAACTGATTCAAGTATGGGGTCATTAGATTCATACAGGGAGTCTGCCCAAGCACGGGTTCTCCTTTTAAATAGGATATTATTGTCAGAATTTTAATTCTTTCAGTAGGGAATGTTTTTGGTTTTAATGTAATAAACATTCTACAGGCATTGTAGAACTGTCTAAAAGTTTTTCTATCGCCTGAGAAATGTTCTGGGGGGCTGATAGGCGGTTCAGGAGGAACAGGAGGAGAGTTAAACCCTTCTTTTATAATCCCTTTTAGGGTTAAATTCTCTGAGTGTAATTCTCTAAGACCCTGTGTCAACTGATCTACTTTATGGGAGAGTTCCATGACATGAGCCTGTAGGTCAGCAGGGTTCAGCATTCTGTTTTTAAGGCTTGGTATTCTGTAACACACACTAACTTTAAGTTAGATTTTGTAGAATAAATATATGCAAAACAGTTATTATAGCAGACCATATAAATAAAGGTTGTGTCTCACATAATCTATAGTGGGTATTTTATCTGGAAATACACACATATAAACTGAGTGAGTGGAGTTTAATATGAGAGTTAAAACTGTTGTGGCCAATAAGTGAGTTAGATTGTGGTTCTCACTAAAAAGTTGTAATTGAATGAAATAACAGTTTTAACTCTGAAGGTTTAGGACTGCATAGCAAAAATATGATAAAAGGAAAAATATGGGTTTGTAGCAAACAATAAATATGAGGCAAAAATTACAAAAGAGATAATGTCCAGAAAACAAAAGAAAAAGTAACGTTTTTTGTGAAAAAATGTAAAAGTGACAAAATGGTTTTATGACAAAAATATATAAGATGATATGTCCAGCAATGACTCACCTCCGGAGGGAGAAAAAGTAGCAATGGTGGTTCAGTGATTGTTTTTAAGGCAAACCGCTGAAGTAGTTTGAGGGGAGAGCAGCTTACAGAGCTGCAGTGTCCTGTTCTGTGTAAACCGGAAGTGAAGGTCCGTGAAACCGGAAGTGGATAGATGACACGCAAACAGCGTGTGTTCAGTAGCACAGAGGGAAGTCAGAGTCCTCAGTGAGAGCGGCTGTGCAGGGAAGCATGCAACTTCAACACCAAGCAAGGTATTGAATGTTGCAGGCTCCTTTATAGCCAGGACTCAGTTAGGGATATATCTTTTAAAGAGACAGGCATTTGGTATTATGACAGCTACATTTGGTGTGATTAAATCCAGCTTTGTACGGATCTTCCTGCCAAACAATAGTTGAGCTGGGGCAACTCCCGTGGTGAGGTGTTGAGTAACCCTATATTGTTGCAAAAATTGTAAAATGTTTTTAGTATTAACCTGCTTCTCTGCTTTTAGTGCTTTCAGTGCCCTTTTAAAGGTTTGGACAAATCTCTCTGCTTGCCCGTTGGTGGCTGGGTGATATGGTGCCGTCCGATGATGGTGAATTCCATTCGTATGTAAAAAATTCTGGAAGTCGTGTGAGACAAACTGAGGACCATTGTCTGTGAACAGTTTTCTTGGCAACCCAAACACTGAAAACAGTCTTTCTAATGCTGATATGACTTAAGTAGTTGTAGTCCTTGTCATTGGAATTACTTCTGGCCACTTAGAGTGTGCATCAATTATGATTAAGTATGAGATTCCATCAATAGGACCGGCAAAGTCCAAATGTAGTCTCTCCCAATGAGTAGTACTTCTGGCCACTTAGAGTGTGCATCAATTATGATTAAGTATGAGATTCCATCAATAGGACCGGCAAAGTCCAAATGTAGTCTCTCCCAATGAGTAGTAGGCCAGTCCCATGGTTGTACAGCTCCTCGTGGAAGCTGTCCTTGAGCTTGAACACACCCTTTGCATGCCATAACATAGTTCTCAATGTCCTTATCAATGGCCGACCACCAAACATGACCCCTAGCCTTCTGTTTCATTCTGACAATGCCTGGGTGTCCTTCATGAAGGAGTTTTAACGTAGCTTGCCATAGCCCGTTAGGAACCAGAACTCTCTCACCCCATAAAATACATCCATTTCTGAGTGTGAGTTCTTTCGCTTGTAGTATGTATGCTCGCTGCACATCACCGCCAGTTCTTGGCCAGCCATCTCTCAAATACTTTGCCAGAAGTTGTAATTCAGTATCACAAGCTGTCTCCTTTGCCCCTAATTTATATCTACTTATACATTTTAGTGTCTTAAGGAGCTAAAATATATATTTTTGACTAGTGACTTATATATTACCCAGCCTTTTAGGCGCTTTATACATCATCCATTTCCTATAAATTTAATTTTGAGGCCAGCTAGGAGGCCTCACGTATAAAGCTAGAGGGTATATTTCCGTGGTGCTTATTCTAACACTTGATATTTCTAAATCTATTTTTTCCTAGCTAAGATGTAAGCAGCCAGGGCTCACATTAACCTATAACTCTCAGCCCACTTCCTTGCTAGGAGTGTGGCTGTGTTATCTTTCCCATTTGCAGAGATGGAGTCTCTCAGAAACCTGAGACAGGAAATAAACCTGTATACTCCTAGTAATGAAGGAGATATGGAAGGAGATGAAAGTATAGATGCACACACTTTACTTAAAGAATTAGAAAAATTACTAATCACAGAGGTAAAGTATAAGGCAGATATTTCTTTTTTGAAGAAATATATAGAATTAGATATTGTACCTAAAGGTCTGGTGGTGACCAAAGAAAGTGCATTTCCAATATCACACTCCATATTCTCTAATAGATGGGAAGATGCTCTCATACAAGTATCTAAGGTACTAATGGGCATTATTGTAGACTATAGAGAAGAACTTATTAAACAAACTGACATAGATATTAAAGAGGATGAAGAAATCCTAATGAACTTAGAAAGTTCAGGACTGGGTATTACACAGAGTAAAACTAATCTAATCAAGAGAGTGACTAAAGTGAGGGAAGAAGTCATTATGAAAAAAACTAAGAAATTAAAAAGAAAAAGAAAAAAGAAAATGAAGACTCTCCCAACACTTCTGAAGAAGTTGAGACTGAATCAGATATGAATATGAAATCAGTAGGCTTATAGAGAAGACGTGAAGGAAGACCCAAGAGATTGGCCAATCACAAATTTCAGGAGGAGAAATTTCTCAACACATAATCCCAACAGATACAACAATAGGAGACAATATATCAATACTCCTCTGCAAGATAGAGGACATCTTTATAATGATCATAGTAGGGGTCCAAGATGGAGAAACAACTATGAACACAACTATTACAACTATAAACCAATGTGGGATAGAAGAAATAATTCTGAAAATTACAATCAGAATGATTGGAGAAGACCCAACTACAACAATAGACAAAATTCCTATAGACAAAACTTCAATAGGAATAACTATTATAGAACACCAGATAATGGAACAAGAGAAAGGAATATAAGATATAACAACAGAGGGAGTGACCTGAGACATAGAGAGAGATATTATGATGACTAGGATCATTATCCTCAGAACAATCATAGAGGAAACCAGACCGGATGGCTAGAGGAAGAAAGACAATATCCAGAGAGGTATGGTCACTCTGGAAATGAAAAATATCCACATCAGAATGGAACACGGCCAAACTTTAGAGAAAGAACACCTCAAGGACGAGACATCCCAAGAACACAGGGTGGGAATAACAACACCATTAAGTGGAAAAGTCCTACACATCAAGAAAGGACAAGAGAATTAGTGATTGATGACATACCTCTATATTTTTGACATTACTTGAATCTGTAATCAGGGCTTCATAGCTGTTTGTTTTTATTTACTGTTTTCTAGGAGATTATACACCTAGGGGGCCGCTAGATGGCGCTATCCCTCTATTATTGTATTGTTAGAAAGATTGTAAGGGTTAATCCCAGGTAAGCTATTTAAACAGGTGTACCTGTATAGGTTGTTATCACATGATTAAGGGGCATACTGCCCCGAAACGTCGTGGTATTTGGACCCTGCTGTCTCTACAATAAAGTGAATCACTTTTTGGCATATTGGTGAGCTTCAATTCTTTACTTTTCTCATTGATATATGGGAGTTTGGTAGTTACTCCCTGGAGTTTATACCATTGGCGTGGTTGCTGGATAACACTGACTTTTTATACCTCTATATCAAACACCATCTTCTTCGACTTTTTTAGATTCCAATCAGCCCGTGGTAAAGAACAAAAGGAAGATACAAACCGGAAGGAAGGATGTGGATCCGAAAAAAACTCCTCCCACAAATCCAAAAAGAAAACGCATAGAGGGAAGAGAGGAGGAATCAGATTAAAAAATAAGAAAATAAAAACCAAAGACTTAACGTCAGAAAATAATTCCACACACAATATTAAGGATGGTATATTTAATCTTAGTTCATACAATTTGACAAAGTAAGAGCGAGAAGTATTAAGTTATGGACTGACTTTTGTACCAGCTAGAGGTCTGGATAAGTTTCAATCCTATGTTAATACTAAAGAGTTTATAAGAAAACTTACCTTAAAAAGGTTCTTTTCGAAATCTCAACTTGAAACACAGATACCGAGAAGTTACACAGATACTGGGCAAGATGCATTCAAACATACAGATCTTAAACCTAAATCTAAATTTTATCCTATCTCTATGAAGGGGAATGCCATTGAAACTTTCGAGACTATGGTTACTAATGAAATAAGAAATATTAATCAGAGAAGAAGTCTCAAGAAAATAAAACAAAATCTAACTAAAAACCAGAGGAATACTATCAAAGGACTGGAATCCAACAACCAAATAACCATCAAATCCGCAGACAAAGGTGGAGGTATTGTGGTCCTTGATAGAGTGAACTACAACAAAGAAAATGAGCGTCTACTAAGCGATTCAACAACATACTTGAAGCTACGTAACAATCCAGGAGAGGAATTCCAAAGAGAATTGAAAGTTCTACTAGGAAAGGCTAAAACACTAGGAATTCTAACTGAAAAAGAATACAGATACCTAGATGTTCAACATCCTATTATACCAATAATGTATCATCTGCCTAAAATACATAAATCTCTCCAAAATCCTCCGGGCAGACCCATCATCTCTGGGATTGGGTCGTTAACCAGCAACCTCTCGGAGTACGTAGATAAGCAATTGCAAAAGTATGTGAGGCAACTCCCTTCTTTTTTAAAAGACTCGACACAAGTTCTGAATGTACTGAATTCAATCCCATGGGAAGAGGGATTTATAATGGTAACGTGCGACGTTACAGCACTCTATACCAGTATCCCCCACAAAGAGGGTTGTGAAGCAGTCAAATCTTTTTTGGATAACGATCCCGAGATACCCAAAGAACAATAAGATTTCATTGTGGATAGTATATAGCATATCCTGACCCATAATTTTTTCTGTAATGAAGGAAAATATTATCAACAAATCTGCGGTACGGCAATGGGGACCAGGTTCACGCCTAGCTACGCAAACCTTTATATGAGCCGATGGGAAAAGATCTTTTGGGACTCCTGCCCTGCTGGCACGGACCTGGTCCTGTACCGCAGATATATAGATTTTTGATAGACATTTTGATCACCTGGAAGGGTACAATAGAAGACCTGGAATTCACCATGAAAGTTATGAATAAAAACATCCTAAATCTGAATTTTACATATCTGTGGAGTAGGACAGAGATTGTATTTCTGGATCTTAAGATAGAAGTAAAGAATGACAAATGGGAAACATCGACTTACTTTAAGGAAGTCGATAGCAATAATTACGTGCACAACCTCAGCTGTCATCATGAAAAATGGAGAAGTAATATCCCTAAGGGACAGTTTCTAAGAATACGAAAAAACTGTTCGAATGACGAGAAATGGGAGGAACAAGCACTACTACTTAAAGACAAATTCATGGAAAGAGGCTATCAGGAACATCTACTTGACCTCAAGATAGAAGAAACACGGAGCATTGAAAGACAAGACCTGATGCAATATAAAGATAAAAAGAAAATATTGAGTGACAATGTAATAAATATTCCCATGATCACTGAATATAGCAACAATAAGCATATTATAGAGAAGATCTTCAAGACACACTGGGATTTGTTAAAAGAGGACGATTTGATTGGAAATAGACTTCCCCCAAAGCCAATATTTGTCTATAGAAAGACAAATAATTTAAAGAACCGATTGGCACCAAGCCTTCAAAAAAACAGAGGATGGAGACAAATAATATATATGGAAAGAAGATTAAATGATTCTTTCCTTGTCCCAAATGTAAGGCATGCAAATGTGGAAATAAAACAAAAACGTTCCAATCATACCATACGAAAGAAACACACCAAATCCAGGAACTTATCAGATGCCAAGATAAAAGTGTCATCTATTTAATAGAGTGCTCCTGCGGACTACAGTACATTGGTCAAACATCAAGACTGCTTAAAGATAGGATAAGGGAGCACCTATTGCTAATAGAGAAATTGAACATGGACACTATATTATGTAAACATTTTTCAACTATACACAAAGGAAACATCAAAGATTTGAAATATACAGGCATCCAAAAAGTTAGCAAAAACTGGAGAGGTGGAAACCATGAGAAAAAGCTGTTAACAACAGAATCAAAATGGATATTTCTTTTAGACTGTTTACATCCAAAGGGACTCAATAATAAAGAGGATTTAGCCCATCTATTTTAATCTTATCTGTGGGTCCCTTTACATGTATACCCATTTTTTATATGTTTAATATTACTAATGATTTGGGTATTTTACGTGCTATCTGCTGTGTTTTACATTGTCATCTTACTGTACTATAGTATTTATTAACTCGCTCATATTGGATTGGTCAATATATCATGCCCCCCTTCCCTCCCGCCCCCTTTTCTATAGAGTGAACTTCTCCATTTTATGATTATTACAGTCTCCTCCCCCCTTTGGTCATCACCGACAACTAATTCATTTTTGATCTTAGACTAGATACTGAGCTTTTAGGGATATACTCTCATAACGGATTTACTTTATATATATTTTCAAGAGCCATTTTATACATTTTATATATATATATTTTTTAAGAGGTTTAAGATTTTAAATTGAACATATACCATTCATATATGGTCAGATATTACTACATGCTTCACATTCTCTTGGGACCATTTGTTTATTATAAATCTCACTATTTATTATATCTGTTTCAGTTTACTCTTAGGTTTATCCTAATACCCTAGCTGATGGAAGTCATTCTATTCAATCCATTTTAACTACTCAATGAAGATGTATCAATTGTCTATATATCATTTATGCAATTTTATGGGAATTTTATGTAATCCTATCAACCTTTCATAGAGAAATCATCTGCATTTATTGTTACACTTCCACCCTAATACCAAAGTCATGTCATGGTTATGCTTATATGTTTACTTGTTTCTATATGTATACATTTTATATTTTTATATATATATATTCCACCATTTAGCTGTAATGAGGAATGATATTCATCTAAACACATGAATATTTACGATTATGTCAGGCATTGTTTGAACCCTCTCAAGGATACACATATTAATTAGATTGTTAGTTCTAACATAATGCATAATATTAATGTTGTAGGTTGTGTCATCGATACTTCCGGTTCACCTACTGTCTCTTGTTATGATTATCACCATTTCCCCTATGTCATGCCCCTCTATGTCGGCATTATATACTATGACTCTTATAAGATATACATTTGGCAAGCACTAACTTTCGGCCAGCCGAAACCGGATGTGATGTCACTTCCGGTTGACAACATTACCCAATCAACCGAAACTGGAAGTGACGTTCAAAACATCCGGTTTGGCGATTCTTAACAACATCCGGTTTGGTGGTTTCTTAATAACACCCGGTTTGGTGGTCCCTTAGCCTCTGGTGCAATAAATATTTAACTGGATTATTATTGATACTACCTCCAACTATTATGTTCCACTTAAACATCTAGCTTAACATTGGACAATCGAAACCGGAAGTGATGTCATTGTCATACTTCAGGTTGACAATAATACCAAAAACGGCCTGTTACCATTTAAATTTGGTGTCCAACTTGTCTTTTACTATTTCTACAATTACTGGTTGGCACACTTCCGGTATTAACGAAACCGGAAGTGATGTCATCAGTATAATACAGGGAGTGCAGAATTATTAGGCAAATGAGTATTTTGACCACATTATCCTCTTTATGCATGTTGTCTTACTCCAAGCTGTATAGGCTCGAAAGCCTACTACCAATTAAGCATATTAGGTGATGTGCATCTCTGTAATGAGAAGGGGTGTGGTCTAATGACATCAACACCCTATATCAGGTGTGCATAATTATTAGGCAACTTCCTTTCCTTTGGCAAAATGGGTCAAAAGAAGGACTTGACAGGCTCAGAAAAGTCAAAAATAGTGAGATATCTTGCAGAGGGATGCAGCACTCTTAAAATTGCAAAGCTTCTGAAGCGTGATCATCGAACAATCAAGCGTTTCATTCAAAATAGTCAACAGGGTTGCAAGAAGCGTGTGGAAAAACCAAGGCGCATAATAACTGCCCATGAACTGAGAAAAGTCAAGCGTGCAGCTGCCAAGATGCCACTTGCCACCAGTTTGGCCATATTTCAGAGCTGCAACATCACTGGAGTGCCCAAAAGCACAAGGTGTGCAATACTCAGAGACATGGCCAAGGTAAGAAAGGCTGAAAGACGACCACCACTGAACAAGACACACAAGCTGAAACGTCAAGACTGGGCCAAGAAATATCTCTAGACTGATTTTTCTAAGGTTTTATGGACTGATGAAATGAGAGTGAGTCTTGATGGGCCAGATGGATGGGCCCGTGGCTGGATTGGTAAAGGGCAGAGAGCTCCAGTCCAACTCAGACGCCAGCAAGGTGGAGGTGGAGTACTGGCTTGGGCTGGTATCATCAAAGATGAGCTTGTGGGGCCTTTTCGGGTTGAGGATGGAGTCAAGCTCAACTCCCAGTCCTACTGCCAGTTTCTGGAAGACACCTTCTTCAAGCAGTGGTACAGGAAGAAGTCTGCATCCTTCAAGAAAAACATGATTTTCATGCAGGACAATGCTCCATCACACGCGTCCAAGTACTCCACAGCGTGGCTGGCAAGAAAGGGTATAAAAGAAGAAAATCTAATGACATGGCCTCCTTGTTCGCCTGATCTGAACCCCATTGAGAACCTGTGGTCCATCATCAAAGTGAGATTTACAAGGAGGGAAAACAGTACACCTCTCTGAACAGTGTCTGGGAGGCTGTGGTTGCTGCTGCACGCAATGTTGATGGTGAACAGATCAAAACACTGACAGAATCCATGGATGGCAGGCTTTTGAGTGTCCTTGCAAAGAAAGGTGGCTATATTGGCCACTGATTTGTTTTTGTTTTGTTTTTGAATGTCAGAAATGTATATTTGTGAATGTTGAGATGTTATATTGGTTTCACTGGTAAAAATAAATAATTGAAATGGGCATATATTTGTTTTTTGTTAAGTTGCCTAATAATTATGCACAGTAATAGTCACCTGCACACACAGATATCCCCCTAAAATAGCTATAACTAAAAACAAACTAAAAACTACTTCCAAAACTATTCAGCTTTGATATTAATGAGTTTTTTGGGTTCATTGAGAACATGGTTGTTGTTCAATAATAAAATTAATCCTCAAAAATACAACTTGCCTAATAATTCTGCACTCCCTGTATAGCCACAATATTAACATTGAAGATTCAAATAATTATTTTAAATATTTTATACATTTTTAATAACTGACTATACATATTAATGAAATCAATCTCTCCAATTGTTCAGTATTTTAAGGGTTTTTATACATTTAAAGTTCTTTTTTCCCATCATACATCACAAACAGGAAGTGGGTGGTCCAAAAAGTGATGATTTTGGCGCCAAAAATATGGTTTATTGCTTACCCTATATAAGGCCATTTGTGTTAAGCAAATGTATGTCTTGAAAAAGGCCTTGCAGGGGCAGAAACGCGTCGACAGTGGGTAAGCCCATTTTCAATAATTCCATTTTTAATTTATATGGTCTACACTATGTTGTTTTATTTTTTATAGGACATTTCTACACTAAATTCTAAAGACACAGACTACTATTAGGAACACACCTGGAGGATTTTTGTTTTTGTTTTTGGTTTCACTATAATACTTGCATTTATCACCATTTTTTAACACAGCTTTTTCTGTGTGTTAGAATTTTCATTTTTTATTTTCCACACATATATATATATATGTGTATATATATATATATTTTCAAATTTGTAATTTTTCACCTTCTTCACCTCATCACATCAGTCTTATCATCATCTATTTTGGATTAACAGAATATATTTTAGTGACTTTTTTATATAAAATTTGGACATTTGGCTTTTGGACACTTTTACTTTGCTGGACATCAATTGGATATTTATTGGATTTTATTTAATCTGGGAATTCCCATCTACATTATACCACTGTTTATTTCTATTGCTGTTTTTATATTATTGTATTGAAATCTGCTGTATTAAATTAACCTTTTAATCTACATCATGAACACCTAATTTATATCTACTTATACATTTTAGTGTCTTAAGGAGCTAAAATATATATTTGGTTTGACTAGTGACTTATATATTACCCAGCCTTTTAGGCGCTTTATACATCATCCATTTCCTTTGCAATTGGTTTGGCATGTACTATACCCATAAAACACACACTTGGAAGGCTTTCTTGAACAACTGGTAAGGAATTCATTAGTGGAAGCCTGGACATGGCATCAGCATTGCCATGGGAATCATGTGCCCGGTATTTGATGGAGTAATGATATGCTCCCAAAGTTAGAGCATACCTTTGCAATCTAGCCGCTGTAGTGGTTGAAATTCCTTTCCTTGGATTAAAGATGGTCAGCAGTGGCTTATGGTCAGTTAAAAGAGTAAATTGTCTACCATAAATATAGTTATGGAACTTCTTAAAAGCCCATACAATGGCCAATGCTTCCTTGTCTAATTCGGAATAGTTCTTCTCTGCCGTCGTTAGAGAACGGGAAGCAAAGGCTACCGGTCGGTCTGTCCCATCTGGCATTGTGTGTGACAAGACAGCCCCTAAACCATAAGGCAAAGCATCACATGCTATCATGAGTGGTTTCTGAAGATCATAGTGCATTAACATGCGGGAACACAGGAGTAGGTTCTTGGATTCCTGGAAGGCTTTATTGCATTCACTGCTCCACAACCAGGGTCGATTTGTCTCAAGAAGCTGATGTAGTGGGTGTAACGTATGGGCTAGCTGGGGAAGAAAACTGTGGTAATAGTTAAGGAGACCAAGGTATGATCGTAGTTGTGATGCATTCTGTGATATAGGAGCTTCTTGCAAGGCCTTAACTTTGTCATCAGCAGTGTGTAGACCATGACAATCTATAACATGGCCACAAAATTCTAATTTGTCACGCATGAAAGCACACCTCTCCAAGTTGACCTTCAACCCGTAGGTCATTAGCCGCTGCAGTACCCTCTCTACATTGTGTTGATGTTCTTCCTCCATCCTGCCCATGATTAACATGTCATCTAAAAGGCATTGGACATAGGGTAGTCCATTTAACGGTTCTTCCATGGTGCGTTACCAGATGGCTGTTGCAGGAGCAATGCCAAAGACCATACGATTATATTGAAATAAACCACGGTGAGTATTGATGGTGAGTAACTTGCAGGAATCTGGATGTACTTCAAGTTGAAGGTAAGCATTTTTTAATTCAATCTTTGTGAAATGTTGTCCCCCAGCTAAGTTAGCAAAAATCTCTTCTGTTCTGGGTAATGGATACTTATCCACTGCTAACTGTTCATTCAACACCATCCTAAAGTCTCCACATATTCGGATCTGTCCATCTTTCTTTCTTACCGGTACAATAGGAGAAGCCCACTTACTACGATGCACTGGGGTTATAATCTTTAACTCTTCTAACCTCCTCAGTTCAGCATCAACTCCTGCCCTTAAAGCAAATGGCACAGTTCGTGCTTTGAAAAACTTTGGCCTTGCTCCAGGTTTTAACTGTAACCGTACCCTTTTGTTCTTAACTTTTCCCAGAACATTTTCAAACACCGGGGCATATTTGGTCTTAATGTTCTGAATCCACTGGGCACGATCAACTCCAATATGATGAACTTCACTGTTTTTGAGGCTCTCAGGCATGCCAAGGGCCCGTATCCAGTACCTTCCATAAAGAGGTGGGCCACCAGATTTTAGTATATATAGTGTAAGATTGGCAGTTTTACTGTTTGTACACACAGATACAGATGCACACCCCAGTGGCGTCAAGACTTCTCTGGAGTATGTTTGTAGCTTCAAGGTAGTGGGCTGCAGCAATACTGGAATTTTCAGCTGTTGCCAATCTTTAATTGTAATAACTGAAACTGCAGCCCCAGTATCTAAGTCCATGGTCAAATCTTTTCCTTCAATATTAACATGAACGGTCAAAGGCTCAGACCCTGCTGTCATGGTGTATACAGTCAAACTCTGAACAGTCATTTCCTATTCTGAATCTGATGTGGCTTCCTTATAAGCCATGTGGTAATTTCCCTTCTTATGTGTTTTGCTTGAAACACTCTGCTGAGATCCTCTGCAAGCCTTCTTTAAGTGTCCTATTTTACCACAGCCATGACAACAAGCATTTTTAAATCTACATTCAGAAGCTACATGATTCTGTGCTCCACATCTGTAACAGTTAATAGGCAATGCTGCTTTTGCTGAATATTTACTGGCTGGTTTAGTCTGTTGCTTCACATTAGAGAAAAATACCTGTTCGTCCTTAGTGTGAGAATGTGTTTGCAATAAACTAGTGTCTTGTGTGGCCTGTTCCAAAACAGAAGCAATCTCTAGTGCTTTATGGAAGGTCAGGCTCTCCTCTGTCAAAAGTCGCTTTTGAATAGATTCTGTACTGATACCCATAACAAACTGATCTCTAAGGGCCATATTCAGATACTCCCCAAAAACACAGGTGCTGGCCAATTTCTTTAAACTGATTGCAAATGTAGATACAGTCTCTTGTACCCCTTGGCACCTGCTATAAAACTTGAACCGCTCAGCAATCTCTAATGGCCATGGTTGGAAATGTTGTGTTAAGATCTGTATTATTTCAGACAAAGACTTGGTGGCTGGCTTTTCTGGGTATAGCAGATCTTTTATAATCTCATATGTTTTAGCACCAATAGTTGTCAGACAGACAGCAACAGACTTAGTATCTCCAATGTCATTGGCCAGTAAATACTGCTGTAGCCTTTCAGTCCAGGAAACCCAGTTATATGTGTCAGGGTTAAATTCTTTCAATGCTCCAAATACAGCCATTATAGCGTGAGTTTGTGGTAGTATATTCGTTGCTAGATGTAATGTCCTTACATAGCAAACATTAACTCTTTATATGAATGATGCACTTGCAACTTCTAAATGTAAACTGGCACTTTATTTACTGGATTACATAACAAAGTGCTCCTGTAGGTTTGCACACAGTAATATGGATAGATACACATATATAGTCCTTTATAATGAATGGCTGCTGCACTCCTTATATTAGCAGTCCTGTACACTGTGTATGCAGCACTATAGTAATCCAGGGTAACTTATAACTGTATAACTGTTAACTGTATAACTGCAATATAACTTATAATGTGTAACTGACAGTTCTTACTCTTCCTGGCTGGCTGATGCTGTATCCTCTGCAGTGATCTGTAGCTGGCATTACACTTAGTATTATTATTATTATTATTATTATTATTATTGGCACTTGTCAGTGCCTGAGGTTCAGTCCTTGTACTTTATAACTGCATCACAAACTGTCACAAGATGGCTTCTCTGAACTGTTCTGATTCTAAGCACAGCCCACTTGATGACATCATCTTTGTATGGAAGCCTCAATGAGCCATCTAACCAAACCAGGAAGTAAGCACAACACTACACCACTAATGCTCACAACTGCTGGCCCCTCTAATACAAAAATTCATGCATCTCTACATTGTATTTCTTTGAATTTCAATAAAATGTAAAAAAAAAAAATTCAATTTTTTTTTTTTTGCTGGTGGTGTCACCTCCTGGAGGGTGTCACCTGGGTGCAGTCTGCAGCCCCCCACCCCCCTATTGACAAAATTGTTTCTCCTTATAAGCCAGGATACTCAGTTTAGGGGTTCTATGTAATGTATCTAAGCTCATTGTAATGCATTTGTTGTAGCTGTCAGTAACAACTAAAAGACCACAACATTGATCTCATGGTATTGATCAATATCCACTGCAGAACCACAAGAATAACAAAAACCAATGATCCATAACACATGATATAAATGTTAGAACAAACAGGCCTGTGATCAGTTAATACAGATTGTATGCTACAAATACATCTGTTGTGCTTGGATATTACCTTCATTCTGCCAGGGTGATCTATAGGGGTTTGTCTCTTTACATATATTCTTACATATCAGAGCTGATGTTGTTACAAACTTTACACGCTATACGCTTTAACCGTTATCTACTGCTGTTCATATCTTGTCTTCACAGACTCCCCCCTCCAACTTGGTCCTACTAAAGTCCCACACTATGGGGCATATGATCATTCTCCGAATGGAGCTTGATGCCCTGTGTTTCTGGCGAGTCATTAGACTCGCCAGAAACAGAAGTTATGAAGCAGCGGTCACAAAGACCGCTGCTCCATAACCTGTCCACCTGCTCTGAGCAAGCGGACAGACATCACCGGAAATCAACCCGATCGAGTACGAACGGGTTGATTGACACCCCCCTGCTGGCGGCCCATTGGCCGCGAGTCTGCAGGGGGCAGCGTTGCACCAGCAGCTCTTGTGAGCTGCTGGTGCAATGCTGAATACGGCGAGCGTATTGCTCACCGTATTCAGCGAGGTCTGGCGGACCTGATCCGCACTGTCAGATCAGGTCCACCAGACCTTGATAACTATGGCCCTTAGTATGTGACTCTAACAGGGCCAAACGCACGTCACCTATGGAGGCAAATGTAAGTAAGTTCTTTAGAAATTTTTTATGAGTTAAGAAGCTTTAATTAAGGCTTCTTATGGAGGGATTAAAGAATCGATCCGTTAATTTAGCTGTTGGCATAGACTACATGGAAACCTGCATTAGATTATTTACCTATTTTTCTGACTGCATTTAGAGATACTATACAAATAGAAAGTAACAGAAAGAAAGAAAAATGTTTTAGATAACTGTACACTGCTACAAATATATTTATTTCTTTATTTTAAATAAATATAACTAGAAACATTTATAAAATGTGAAATCAAGATGAACTAGTTTGGGAAAATGCCCAGTCTATTGTAATTTAATTTACTAACTAATTAAATGCTGGCAAAAGGATAACGTCTAAGACAAGGAACTAATTAAATGCTGGCAAACTCTCCATAATTCTGTCTACTTACTTTTATACTATGCATTTTATTGACATATATATTAAAAACACTGCACATATAATACATGCATACGTACACCGAAATATATATGTATACACACACACACTGCACATACACATACATACATACATACGTACACCTAAATATATATGTATACACACACACACTGCACATATACATACATACATACATACGTACACCTAAATATATATGTATACACACACACACTGCACATATACATACAAACATACATACGTACACCTAAATATATATGTATACACACACTGCACATATACATACATACATACGTACACCTAAATATATATGTATACACACACACACTGCACATATACATACAAACATACATACACCTAAATATATATGTATACACACACACACTGCACATATACATACAAACATACATACGTACACCTAAATATATATGTATACACACACACTTCACATATACATACATACATACGTACACCTAAATATATATGTATACACACACTGCACATATACATACAAACATACATACGTACACCTAAATATATATGTATACACACACTGCACATACACATACATACGTACACCTTATGTATACACACACACTGCACATATACATACAAACATACATACACCTAAATATATATGTATACACACAGACACTGCACATATACATACAAACATACATACACCTAAATATATATGTATACACACACACACTGCACATATACATACAAACATACATACACCTAAATATATATATGTATACACACACACACTGCACATATACATACAAACATACACCTAAATATATATATGTATACACACACACACTGCACATATACATACAAACATACATACACCTAAATATATATGTATACACACACTGCACATATACATACAAACATACATACACCTAAATATATATGTATACACACAGACACACTGCACATATATATACATACATACATACATACATACATACGTACACCTAAATATATATGTATACACACACACACACACACACACACATATACATACAAACATACATACACCTAAATATATATGTATAGACACAGACACACTGCACATATACATACAAACATACATACATACATACGTACACCTAAATATATATGTATACACACACACTGCACATATACATACAAACATACATACACCTAAATATATATGTATACATACACACACACTGCACATATACATACAAACATACATACACCTAAATATATATGTATACACATACACACATACACTGCACATATACATACAAACATACATACACCTAAATATATATGTATACACACACACACACACACACACTGCACATATACATACATACTTATGTACACCTAAATATATATGTATACACATACACACATACACTGCACATATACATACATACTTACGTACACCTAAATATATATGTATACACATACACACATACACTGCACATATACATGCATACGTACACCTAAATATAGACAAAGAGAAAACAACAACAATGGCACTACAGAGCTTGTTGCCTTTAGTACTTTCAATGATATTTACCCTTAGTATGGGGCTAAATATTCAAGTAGTATTGGGCGGGTGCTATACACTGGACAGAAGTAGTACGTAGAGAAATTCAGTACGTGACTGAAAAAGAGTGTACATATATAGCACTCAACAAACCTATATTTCAGTAATTTCACAAATATGAACAGAAAGGAGAAATATAAGTGTAAATATCCGGGTCGAGAAGTGTAAAACTTAACTTTTATTGGTACTACAAAGATAAAAAAGGAACAACATAACCTAAATATTAAAAACACAGGAAACGGTAGATCTAAATGGCATTAAAGATCAGGTCGAATAGGGCGCAATACCATATTCAGGTGCCGTAACGTCTAACTGTATCTCTAAATAAATTCAGCTAACGGACTGTGTCAGGGCAATGATATGGATAACCCCCCTAAACAGACCGGTACTGATAGGATCATATGATAGACTTGAATGGGTCTCACTGATAGGATCATATGATAGACCTGAATGGGTCTCACTGATAGGATCATATGATAGACCTGAATGGGTCTCACTGATAGGATCATATGATAGACCTGAATGGGTCTCACTGATAGGATCATATGATAGACCTGAATGGGTCTCACTGATAGGATCATATGATAGACCTGAATGGGTCTCACTGATAGGATCATATGATAGACCTGAATGGGTCTCACTGATAGGATCATATGATAGACCTGAATGGGTCTCACTGATAGGATCATATGATAGACCTGAATGGGTCTCACTGATAGGATCATATGATAGACCTGAATGGGTCTCACTGATAGGATCATATGATAGACCTGAATGGGTCTCACTGATAGGATCATATGATAGACCTGAATGGGTCTCTCAGTATGTGTGGGTGTGTAATAATAATAGTGTAAAAGCATCCAGTGAATATTTATTCTTGTTGTAAATACTCCACATTTATTGATTATAAGTGCCTTGGGGATATTATCTGCTATAGTATATATCTACATAGGCATACACTGGGTCAAGAGATTGACTTGTATATGTAGAAAAATAGTCAGTGTGATTCACATGTGTTATTATGAACATTCAGCGCTGTACATTAATTCTAGATAGAATAGCGATATTTACTGAATATGGCAGTCCCAAGAAGCTGAGAGATGACAAATATCTCCATGGAGCATCAGTTACAAATGATTAGATTCCCATTAGGTTAGAATATTAAATATTCAACAATAAATATACTGCAGATTAGCTAATATCCTGCTATTACAATAATACACTGTGAAAAATGATAGCAGATGTCTCGTTAGAGCGCTAATTGCAGATAATTATTATAGCATTACGAATGAAAAGAACTTAAATGTTCATAAAAATACTATAAGTAAGCTACTGGACTGCTACAATAGACTGGAGGTAGGATCGGTACGTGGAGGCTACCACCCATATAGAGACTACAAATAATTAGGTAAAGTTATCTACGGCTATACCAATAGTCAGCCGTCAACATAGTTAATATTATAAATTCAACTGCCATAGTGTAAATATTTATGTAACCCTAGATACCGTTACTGCTAGTTAAAAAACAAACAACCGGAGAAGACGGTTAGGTCCCTACTCCCCCTAACATGTTTCGCAAAGAGCTTTTTATTTGTAGTCTCTATATGGGTGGTAGCCTCCACGTACCGATCCTACCTCCAGTCTATTGTAGCAGCTTACTTATAGTATTTTTACGAACATTTAAGTTCTTTTCATTCGTAATGCTATAATAATTATCTGCAATTAGCGCTCTAACGAGACATCTGCTATCATTTTTCACAGTGTATTATTGTAATAGCAGGATATTAGCTAATCTGCAGTATATTTATTGTTGAATATTTAATATTCTAACCTAATGGGACTATAATAATTTGTAACTGATGCTCCATGGAGATATTTGTCATCTCTCAGCTTCTTGGGACTATTATTTTATTATTATTATTATCGGTTATTTGTAGAGCGCCAACAGATTCCGCAGCGCTATTAACAAAGTCGGAGTACAACAAAACAATTATAGGGATCAAATGGGTAGAGGGCCCTGCCAAGAGTTGCACTGTTGTAGTCAGCTCTTGAGAAGGTGATCAACAAACAGCTGGACTCTTAGGCTTACATGCTATGGGGGTTCAGGGGATAGCAATGGAGGAGAGGAACTGG